>NC_134275.1:8442256-8742256 GCF_031893055.1 Leptodactylus fuscus | reverse complement strand
GGGTGCAACGCTAGTGCCTAAAATTAGGGGTCTACTTAAAAACCAAGGCTTCAGTATCTCTGCTTGATATCAGTGTCTCTTTTTGGTGGCCGTTACATGTAACGTTGTGTAGACTTGTGGCATGTTCCTTATAATGGGTTTGGTGATTTGTTCTGCATGGCTGAAGGTGTCTGCTCGGCGTAGTCGCTGCCTGCTGTGATGTGTTATATCCATATTCTACCCAACATGTCCTGTGCGCTCCGTGTATCCATCATGTAGCCTAGACATGAGTGACTGCAGCAATGCAGGGCCAGCACAACCTGCACAATATTCTCTGTTACCTGATATGGAGCATTGAGCTACTGTCTTATCCTGGTCATCAGATTCCTTTATGCAAGAAACCGTGCAGGATGCAAAGCAAAAAGCAAGGCTTCGGTGTTGTCAGACGAGTCCTCGAGATGTTGTCATATTGAGTCAGTGCTTCTCTGTAAGGGAATGCTCACTCTCATTGCAGTGGGCGGCAGATGCTTCACCATCCAAACCTTACAAAATGTGCAGTGTGAACTTGTCCTAATCCAGTGTCTGATGAAATATGGAGATTTTGCAGCCATGCAGAATATATAGCCGTATACCTGCCCTTCTTAGGGTGTAGATTATGGATCTATATAACAGTAAGGTGATGATTTGGCTGTGTGCATAAGGCCTAAAGCACTAAGTACACATGTAATATACTATATGGGCACTGAGATCCTCATTATTAGACTGGTCGGGGTCTGACCTGCCGCCCCCACCTCTCCTCAGACCGCTGACGTCACATTCATTGATCCAAAGGCCTGTGCACATGAATAGGATTGATCTGCAATGTCAGGCACAGCTGCTATACGGTACACAGTGGGTAAGCCGTAAGGAGACAGCGCTGCAGATAGGTGGGGGTGTCGGGAGTCAGACCCCCACTAATCCCATATGGATGACCGATCCTAAGGGTCAGAAAACCCATAAAACTATACGATCCGGCCGTCTCTTCTACATTACAGTGTCAGGTAGGGTTGAGCGATTGGATCCGGATCGGCGATCGAGCAAATTTCACGATCGGGATCGGCTGGAAAATGATTGAAAATCGGATTTTAAAAACGATCCTGAAATCTCAAGATCGGCTCAACCCTAGTGTCAGGTGAATAAAACTCCAGTAATGACTGATCTATGTATGGACCGTCGTCTTTCTTGCTCTCATTTTTTTAGGAACACTTACCCTCCGAGCCCTGCGTCTGTTCCTTTCTCTAAAGCTTCCTAATCACAATCCCCCCTGGACTCGGAGCAGATCCTTTCTTGATGTAATCTTGTCGGCATCGGCCTGGGGGGGGGCTCAATCAAGCGACGATGTCATTGCTAATGTCTCCCATCTCTGCGGTGATTCCACCAATGGCCGCCCAATCTCGCACCCCTAAGTGGTGTTATATTGTAAATGGCTGCACATCACAGCCCCCAGCAAGCCATCGGGGGGGGGGACATACATGTTCTCTAGGATGTATATGTATCCGCTTGCATGTGTATGGATTCTGGGATATTGTATATTTTATGCACAGCGACAGCGAAGAATAAGAAAGGCGCTAACTAGTCTGAAGAAACTTACTGTGATTTTTCCTTAGAGTGAAAGGGTTTTTTTAGACTTAATGAGATATCAGTCCGACATGTCACAGGGTCACAGGAGATGGCAGCATGGACACGCTGTAATGCAGACAGGGCCAGCGCTGGGTATCATGGAGAGCGGCCCTTGTCTGGGAGAGGCGTCAATTCAACACAGAATAAGCAAGAGGACCCAAGAGATGTCTAAGAACACGTCAATCAGCCAAACTGGATGGACACGGTGATCTGTCTATGATACAGTCCTGAGCTGCAGGACAGGCGCCATCAGCCCCAATATACATGTCTATTGTGGCAGCCTGTATTCTGTACTCAAACCTTCCAGAGACTCAAATTGCACTGACCCATATTAATAAAGGCTCTGTATGTGGAGTGTCATACGTCACAGCGGTCACCATACATCACAGCGGTCAGCCCCTGTACATCACCGTACATCACAGCGGTCAGCCCCTGTACATCACCGTACATCACAGCGGTCAGCCCCTGTACATCACCGTACATCACAGCGGTCAGCCCCTGTACATCACCGTACATCACAGCGGTCAGCCCCTGTATATCACCGTACATCACAGCGGTCAGCCCCTGTACATCACCATACATCACAGCGGTCAGCCCCTGTACATCACCGTACATCACAGCGGTCAGCCCCTGTATATCACCGTACATCACAGTGGTCAGCCCCGGTACATCACCGTACATCACAGCGGTCAGCCCCTGTATATCACCGTACATCACAGCGGTCAGCCCCTGTACATCACCGTACATCACAGCGGTCAGCCCCGGTACATCACCGTACATCACAGCGGTCAGCCCCTGTATATCACCATACATCACAGCGGTCAGCCCCTGTATATCACCATACATCACAGCGGTCAGCCCCTGTATATCACCATACATCACAGCGGTCAGCCCCTGTATATCACCGTACATCACAGCGGTCAGCCCCGGTACATCACCATACATCACAGCGGTCAGCCCCTGTACATCACCGTACATCACAGCGGTCAGCCCCTGTATATCACCATACATCACAGCGGTCAGCCCCTGTACATCACCGTACATCACAGCGGTCAGCCCCTGTACATCACCGTACATCACAGCGGTCAGCCCCTGTATATCACCATACATCACAGCGGTCAGCCCCTGTATATCACCGTACATCACAGCGCCCCTGTACATCACCGTACATCACAGCGGTCAGCCCCTGTACATCACCGTACATCACAGCGGTCAGCCCCGGTATATCACCGTACATCACAGCGGTCAGCCCCTGTACATCACCATACATCACAGCGGTCAGCCCCTGTACATCACCGTACATCACAGCGGTCAGCCCCTGTACATCACCATACATCACAGCGGTCAGCCCCTGTATATCACCATATATCATAGCGGTCAGCCCCTGTACATCACCATACATCACAGCGGTCAGCCCCTGTATATCACCGTACATCACAGCGGTCAGCCCCTGTATATCACCGTACATCACAGCGGTCAGCCCCTGTACATCACCATACATCACAGCGGTCAGCCCCTGTATATCACCGTACATCACAGTGGTCAGCCCCGGTATATCACCATACATCACAGCGGTCAGCCCCTGTATATCACCGTACATCACAGCGGTCAGCCCCTGTACATCACCGTACATCACAGCGGTCAGCCCCTGTATATCACCGTACATCACAGCGGTCAGCCCCTGTACATCACCATACATCACAGCGGTCAGCCCCTGTATATCACCATATATCATAGCGGTCAGCCCCTGTACATCACCATACATCACAGCGGTCAGCCCCGGTATATCACCGTACATCACAGTGGTCAGCCCCGGTATATCACCGTACATCACAGCGGTCAGCCCCTGTATATCACCGTACATCACAGCGGTCAGCCCCTGTACGTCACCATACATCACAGCGGTCAGCCCCGGTACATCACCGTACATCACAGCGGTCAGCCCCTGTACATCACCGTATATCACAGCGGTCAGCCCCTGTATATCACCGTACATCACAGTGGTCAGCCCCGGTATATCACCATACATCACAGCGGTCAGCCCCTGTATATCACTGTACATCACAGCGGTCAGCCCCTGTATATCACCGTACATCACAGCGGTCAGCCCCTGTATATCACCGTACATCACAGCGGTCAGCCCCTGTACATCACCGTACATCACAGCGGTCAGCCCCTGTACATCACCGTACATCACAGCGGTCAGCCCTTGTATATCACCGTACATCACAGCGGTCAGCCCCTGTACATCACCGTACATCACAGTGGTCAGCCCCGGTATATCACCATACATCACAGCGGTCAGCCCCTGTATATCACTGTACATCACAGCGGTCAGCCCCTGTATATCACCGTACATCACAGCGGTCAGCCCCTGTATATCACCGTACATCACAGCGGTCAGCCCCTGTACATCACCGTACATCACAGCGGTCAGCCCCTGTACATCACCGTACATCACAGCGGTCAGCCCCTGTACATCACCGTACATCACAGCAGTCAGCCCCTGTACATCACCATACATCACAGCGGTCAGCCCCTGTACATCACCGTACATCACAGCGGTCAGCCCCGGTACATCACCATACATCACAGCGGTCAGCCCCTGTACATCACCATACATCACAGCGGTCAGCCCCGGTATATCACCATATATCATAGCGGTCAGCCCCTGTACATCACCATACATCACAGCGGTCAGCCCCTGTATATCACCGTACATCACAGCGGTCAGCCCCTGTACATCACCGTACATCACAGCGGTCAGCCCCTGTACATCACCGTACATCACAGCAGTCAGCCCCTGTACATCACCATACATCACAGCGGTCAGCCCCTGTACATCACCGTACATCACAGCGGTCAGCCCCTGTACATCACCGTACATCACAGCAGTCAGCCCCTGTACATCACCATACATCACAGCGGTCAGCCCCTGTACATCACCGTACATCACAGCGGTCAGCCCCTGTACATCACCATACATCACAGCGGTCAGCCCCTGTATATCACCGTACATCACAGCGGTCAGCCCCGGTACATCACCGTACATCACAGCGGTCAGCCCCTGTATATCACCGTACATCACAGTGGTCAGCCCCTGTATATCACCGTACATCACAGTGGTCAGCCCCTGTATATCACTGTACATCACAGCGGTCAGCCCCTGTACATCACCGTACATCACAGCGGTCAGCCCCTGTATATCACCGTACATCACAGCGCCCCTGTACATCACCGTACATCACAGCGGTCAGCCCCTGTACATCACCGTACATCACAGCGGTCAGCCCCGGTATATCACCGTACATCACAGCGGTCAGCCCCTGTACATCACCGTACATCACAGCGGTCAGCCCCTGTACATCACCGTACATCACAGCGGTCAGCCCCTGTACATCACCGTACATCACAGCGGTCAGCCCCTGTACATCACCATACATCACAGCGGTCAGCCCCTGTACATCACCGTACATCACAGCGGTCAGCCCCTGTACATCACCATACATCACAGCGGTCAGCCCCTGTATATCACCATACATCACAGCGGTCAGCCCCTGTATATCACCATACATCACAGCGGTCAGCCCCTGTATATCACCGTACATCACAGCGGTCAGCCCCTGTACATCACCGTACATCACAGCGGTCAGCCCCTGTACATCACCGTACATCACAGCGGTCAGCCCCTGTACATCACCATACATCACAGCGGTCAGCCCCTGTACATCACCGTACATCACAGCGGTCAGCCCCGGTACATCACCGTACATCACAGCGGTCAGCCCCTGTATATCACCGTACATCACAGCGGTCAGCCCCTGTACATCACCGTACATCACAGCGGTCAGCCCCGGTACATCACCGTACATCACAGCGGTCAGCCCCTGTACATCACCGTACATCACAGCGGTCAGCCCCTGTATATCACCGTACATCACAGCGGTCAGCCCCTGTACATCACCGTACATCACAGCGGTCAGCCCCTGTACATCACCATACATCACAGCGGTCAGCCCCTGTACATCACCGTACATCACAGCGGTCAGCCCCTGTACATCACCATACATCACAGCGGTCAGCCCCTGTATATCACCGTACATCACAGCGGTCAGCCCCGGTATATCACCGTACATCACAGCGGTCAGCCCCTGTACATCACCGTACATCACAGCGGTCAGCCCCTGTATATCACCGTACATCACAGCGGTCAGCCCCTGTATATCACTGTACATCACAGCGGTCAGCCCCGGTATATCACCATACATCACAGCGGTCAGCCCCTGTATATCACCGTACATCACAGCGGTCAGCCCCGGTACATCACCATACATCACAGCGGTCAGCCCCTGTACATCACCGTACATCACAGCGGTCAGCCCCTGTATATCACCGTACATCACAGCGGTCAGCCCCGGTACATCACCATACATCACAGCGGTCAGCCCCTGTATATCACCGTACATCACAGCGGTCAGCCCCTGTACATCACCGTACATCACAGCGGTCAGCCCCTGTATATCACCGTACATCACAGCGGTCAGCCCCTGTACATCACCATACATCACAGCGGTCAGCCCCTGTACATCACCGTACATCACAGCGGTCAGCCCCTGTACATCACCATACATCACAGCGGTCAGCCCCTGTACATCACCATACATCACAGCGGTCAGCCCCTGTATATCACCGTACATCACAGCGGTCAGCCCCTGTACATCACCATACATCACAGCGGTCAGCCCCTGTATATCACCGTACATCACAGCGGTCAGCCCCTGTATATCACCGTACATCACAGCGGTCAGCCCCTGTATATCACCGTACATCACAGCGGTCAGCCCCTGTACATCACCATACATCACAGCGGTCAGCCCCTGTATATCACCGTACATCACAGCGGTCAGCCCCTGTATATCACCGTACATCACAGCGGTCAGCCCCTGTACATCACCGTACATCACAGCGGTCAGCCCCTGTACATCACCGTACATCACAGCGGTCAGCCCCTGTACATCACCATACATCACAGCGGTCAGCCCCTGTATATCACCATACATCACAGCGGTCAGCCCCTGTACATCACCGTACATCACAGCGGTCAGCCCCTGTATATCACCGTACATCACAGCGGTCAGCCCCTGTATATCACCGTACATCACAGCGGTCAGCCCCTGTATATCACCATACATCACAGCGGTCAGCCCCTGTACATCACCGTACATCACAGCGGTCAGCCCCTGTATATCACCGTACATCACAGCGGTCAGCCCCTGTATATCACCATACATCACAGCGGTCAGCCCCGGTATATCACCGTACATCACAGCGGTCAGCCCCTGTACATCACCGTACATCACAGCGGTCAGCCCCTGTATATCACCGTACATCACAGCGGTCAGCCCCTGTATATCACCGTACATCACAGCGGTCAGCCCCTGTATATCACCGTACATCACAGCGGTCAGCCCCTGTATATCACCGTACATCACAGCGGTCAGCCCCTGTATATCACCGTACATCACAGCGGTCAGCCCCTGTATATCACCGTACATCACAGCGGTCAGCCCCTGTATATCACCATACATCACAGCGGTCAGCCCCTGTACATCACCATACATCACAGCGGTCAGCCCCTGTACATCACCGTACATCACAGCGGTCAGCCCCTGTACATCACCGTACATCACAGCGGTCAGCCCCTGTATATCACCGTACATCACAGCGGTCAGCCCCTGTATATCACCGTACATCACAGCGGTCAGCCCCTGTATATCACCGTACATCACAGCGGTCAGCCCCTGTATATCACCATACATCACAGCGGTCAGCCCCTGTACATCACCGTACATCACAGCGGTCAGCCCCTGTACATCACCGTACATCACAGCGGTCAGCCCCTGTACATCACCGTACATCACAGCGGTCAGCCCCTGTACATCACCGTACATCACAGCGGTCAGCCCCTGTATATCACCATACATCACAGCGGTCAGCCCCTGTACATCACCGTACATCACAGCGGTCAGCCCCTGTACATCACCATACATCACAGCGGTCAGCCCCTGTACATCACCATACATCACAGCGGTCAGCCCCTGTACATCACCATACATCACAGCGGTCAGCCCCGGTATATCACCATACATCACAGCGGTCAGCCCCTGTATATCACCGTACATCACAGCGGTCAGCCCCTGTATATCACCGTACATCACAGCGGTCAGCCCCTGTATATCACCGTACATCACAGCGGTCAGCCCCTGTACATCACCGTACATCACAGCGGTCAGCCCCTGTATATCACCGTACATCACAGCGGTCAGCCCCTGTACATCACCATACATCACAGCGGTCAGCCCCTGTACATCACCGTACATCACAGCGGTCAGCCCCTGTATATCACCGTACATCACAGCGGTCAGCCCCTGTATATCACCGTACATCACAGCGGTCAGCCCCTGTATATCACCGTACATCACAGCGGTCAGCCCCTGTATATCACCGTACATCACAGCGGTCAGCCCCTGTACATCACCATACATCACAGCGGTCAGCCCCTGTACATCACCATACATCACAGCGGTCAGCCCCGGTATATCACCATACATCACAGCGGTCAGCCCCTGTATATCACCGTACATCACAGCGGTCAGCCCCTGTATATCACCGTACATCACAGCGGTCAGCCCCGGTACATCACCGTACATCACAGCGGTCAGCCCCTGTACATCACCGTACATCACAGTGGTCAGCCCCTGTACATCACCATACATCACAGCGGTCAGCCCCTGTATATCACCGTACATCACAGCGGTCAGCCCCTGTATATCACCATACATCACAGCGGTCAGCCCCTGTACATCACCGTACATCACAGCGGTCAGCCCCTGTATATCACCGTACATCACAGCGGTCAGCCCCTGTATATCACCGTACATCACAGCGGTCAGCCCCTGTATATCACCGTACATCACAGCGGTCAGCCCCTGTATATCACCGTACATCACAGCGGTCAGCCCCTGTACATCACCATACATCACAGCGGTCAGCCCCTGTACATCACCGTACATCACAGCGGTCAGCCCCTGTACATCACCATACATCACAGCGGTCAGCCCCTGTACATCACCGTACATCACAGCGGTCAGCCCCGGTACATCACCGTACATCACAGCGGTCAGCCCCTGTACATCACCATACATTACAGCGGTCAGCCCCTGTACATCACCATACATCACAGCGGTCAGCCCCTGTATATCACCGTACATCACAGCGGTCAGCCCCTGTACATCACCATACATCACAGCGGTCAGCCCCTGTATATCACCGTACATCACAGCGGTCAGCCCCTGTATATCACCGTACATCACAGCGCCCCTGTACATCACCGTACATCACAGCGGTCAGCCCCTGTACATCACCATACATCACAGCGGTCAGCCCCTGTACATCACCGTACATCACAGCGGTCAGCCCCTGTACATCACCATACATCACAGCGGTCAGCCCCTGTACATCACCGTACATCACAGCGGTCAGCCCCTGTACATCACCATACATCACAGCGGTCAGCCCCTGTATATCACCGTACATCACAGCGGTCAGCCCCTGTATATCACCGTACATCACAGCGGTCAGCCCCTGTATATCACCGTACATCACAGCGGTCAGCCCCTGTACATCACCATACATCACAGCGGTCAGCCCCTGTATATCACCGTACATCACAGCGGTCAGCCCCTGTACATCACCGTACATCACAGCGGTCAGCCCCTGTATATCACCGTACATCACAGCGGTCAGCCCCTGTATATCACCGTACATCACAGCGGTCAGCCCCTGTATATCACCGTACATCACAGCGGTCAGCCCCTGTACATCACCATACATCACAGCGGTCAGCCCCTGTATATCACCATACATCACAGCGGTCAGCCCCTGTACATCACCATACATCACAGCGGTCAGCCCCTGTACATCACCGTACATCACAGCGGTCAGCCCCTGTATATCACCGTACATCACAGCGGTCAGCCCCTGTATATCACCGTACATCACAGCGGTCAGCCCCTGTACATCACCATACATCACAGCGGTCAGCCCCGGTATATCACCGTACATCACAGCGGTCAGCCCCTGTACGTCACCATACATCACAGCGGTCAGCCCCTGTACATCACCATACATCACAGCGGTCAGCCCCTGTATATCACCGTACATCACAGCGGTCAGCCCCTGTACGTCACCATACATCACAGCGGTCAGCCCCTGTACATCACCATACATCACAGCGGTCAGCCCCTGTACATCACCATACATCACAGCGGTCAGCCCCTGTATATCACCGTACATCACAGTGGTCAGCCCCTGTATATCACCGTACATCACAGTGGTCAGCCCCTGTACATCACCATACATCACAGCGGTCAGCCCCTGTATATCACCGTACATCACAGCGGTCAGCCCCTGTATATCACCGTACATCACAGTGGTCAGCCCCTGTATATCACTGTACATCACAGTGGTCAGCCCCTGTACATCACCGTACATCACAGCGGTCAGCCCCTGTATATCACCGTACATCACAGCGGTCAGCCCCTGTATATCACCGTACATCACAGTGGTCAGCCCCTGTATATCACTGTACATCACAGTGGTCAGCCCCGGTACATGTTCATACATCGCAGTGGTCGCTGTGGCCCCTGTTATTTCTGCTGTGGCTAACCTGCTGCAGTCTCGCCCCGCATATCCCCAGCCTTACAGTTGTTTGGCTCTATCGTCATTTTCACAAGAGGTTGCGGATACTGTACACAGGAATCTACATTCACAATGATTCACTGCAGTAAAACCTCTCCTACAAATAAGTCATGAAGAACCTATGGGAGCCCACTCACTCCAATTCTCACAAATGCTTTCCCTTGCCGATGAATTCTAATGCATTCAGTGAAAGCTAATAAAGCATAAGGGTAGGCCGACCTTGCCAGGCAGACGTATGCAAATCCTCATCGATATTTTTTGCAGGTTTGCAGCCATCCTGGTTTTATTACAAGTGTTCATAGTAAATAAATATTTCACGAAACATTATCTTTTAGGAGCTCGGAATAGATCCCTCACAAAAACCTGATCCCTAATAGACTCCCATATAGACGGCTTGCCATCGGCCCGCACACACCAAGACTTGCCACCTTATTTTCCATAAAATCATTTAGCTGTTTGGTATAAAACTGCATATGCAGAATAACAATAACCCAGGAACGTGACAAATATTCATAAAACACTTCCCCATTCACATTGCGTGCTCCATCTGTGCCCTTGGCTCAAATAATTATGCAGATTAATAGTTGGTTGCAAAAGAGATGCTGTCACGGAGCAAAGGTATACGTCTTCCTCCGGAGGATATCTTGAATCAACAGGGACGCAAGAGGTCGGGAGACAACAGCAATTTATTGTAATCCACAAAGTTAGTAGCCGGTGGCGGTCACATCAACCGTAATAACAATAAGTCCACAGAAGTCACAATCCAATGATAACTTTGGTTCCTTGGTCCTGTAACTAAATCTTGGCTCTCTACAGAGCTGTGCACAGGCCGGCTAACTCATACTAACTCCAGCTACATCTATATACTAAACTGTTACTTCCTATACCTGGGGGTGGGAAGGGCTGAGCCACAGATCCTTCCCCCCTCACCTATGCCAAGGAGAGCAGACTCCCTGTCTCTTTTGAACAATGCACAGTCCAACATCTTCTTGGAGACACGGATCAGATTATCTCCACCCATTGTCCTCACTGGTCCTCACTAGTTAGAGGTATTTGCATACAATGTGCTAACACACTAGACCCGAATCAGCCAACTACACATTGATGTATATAACAGGTTAGAGAATACATTCCACATGAAATATATATTACACATTGCCTATAGTATAGACTCTAACCATCCCGTGACAGATGCTTTCCCTCTATTCTCTTCATTTTTTTTTATACAGCAGAGAACAACACAATTGCGGGAAAGTAGTGACTGTTAGCGCGTTCATTGCTCCGATATGGAAATTATACAGGGAGGGGAAACCAGAAAATACAGCTCTTCTCTGTACGCCAGGCGAAAACGGACAAGAACAAGTAATCACACCTATGCCTGCGCATTCATTACTAAGGATGGCGAGGAGGCGAAACAAAACAAGAGCAGTACTCATTTAAGAAAAGAAAAATTGGGAGCTGCCTGGACTTTTTAGGGCCCTGGGTGGGATAATTTGTCTGAGCCTGGAATCCTGCAGCGGTCACTATTACAAGCAGCAATTTTCTCATGTGGACACTGCACGGAAATCACATGGACCCCATTATAGTCTATGGGGTCCATGTTGTTTCTTACCCTTAGTTCTCATCTGCGTTTGGTAATCCGTTCGGGGAGTGATGCAGACCTCCCCGAATGCACTGACAAGTGGTGTGCATAAACTATAATGGGGTCCGTGTGCTCTCCGCACTGCCTGCACGAATCATGAGAACAGGAAAGTAGATCACAAAGTACTTTTCTGGCCACATGTTTCGTGCAGATGCACTCGGACCCCACAGCGGTCACTACTATAAGCAGCAATTTTCTCATGTGGACACTGCACGGAAATCACACGGACCCCATTATAGTCTATGGGGTCCATGTGCTTTCACTGCACACCACTTGGCAGTGCGTTTGGGGGTCCCCAAGTGGACTCCCCAATTACCAATGCAGATGAGAACCGGGCCTATGACCTAAGAAGCAGTGACATACAGAATTATTCTCCAAGTATTGTACAATATTGTGCAAGAGTTATAGGTAGGTGTGGAAATTTGCAGCAGAGTCTGATTGCTTCCAGAAATAAGAGTGTTTATTGTTTATTTTTGGCAGTTTACAAAATGAAATGAAGGAAGAAAAGAATCAAAACAGAAACAGAAAATCTAAATCGCAACAATGTGGTGCGACCTTTGCCCTTTGCCTTCAAAACAGGATCGATTCTTCTGGTGAACACTTGCAGGCAGGGAGGTTGTTCCCGCCATCTTGGAGAACCAAGCACAGATCTTCTGCAGGTGTAGGCTTGGTCAGATCCGTCTGTCTCTTCAGACCGGATGATGTCGAGCTCACGGCCATATCCTCGGGGTCCGGGTCATCCCTTCCAGGACTTCTCAGGTCACAACAAATTGATATTGATGGGATTTAGATTCTTCTTTTGTTCCTTCACTTAATTTTGTGAATTTTTTTCCATAGGTGCCTAGAACTTTTGCACTGTATATTGTAGTGTTTACAATGTAAACTGTGTCTATTCCTTTATATAGTATTGTTACCAGCCCCGACCCCATATGACGGTGTCCCCATCCATTGCTCATGACTTGAATACATCGTCCACTTCTTTGCTTTGTAACATTGTATCGTGTGCAGAGACCAAACATTAGAATGGGGGAAAGGCCAGTGTTGGAGGGACACATAGCAGCCGAAAGCCGAAATATACCCTTCAATACAGACACGGTCTTGTTTTCCTATGATTCTGAATTCTGGATACATCTTAACACGCACATGCTAATATTTCTTGTACTATAGGACATGTCTGACTCCTTTAATACCCATTTCCAGCGACTCAATACCGTACATGCAGCGTTGAATCACAATGGGTTAATAGTCGCACACTTTCTTCCCACCAGTTTCTGACATGTGAAAGTATTCACTAGAGACCAACACAAGCAACCCCCAAAGTCGTCTTCACTCCGAGTCCATAAAAAAAAGCAAAGCTGTATCCACAGGGGATGTGAGGCTAAATCATTATTCGGATGCACCTGCTATAGTTCCACAATTTACAGTATCTTATTCCCAGAACAGTTTAACAAGGGGTGGGAAACCCTGAGCACAAGTATAATTAGATGACAAATGCAAACGTATCCACTGCCTGCACCATGGAGCAGTATATATGGATGGGCTTCATTGAGCGTTTCCCATCTGGGTACAATGTACTATGAATGTGGCGTATAGATGACATCACTAACAGCGCTGCCATATAGTCCACTGTCTGGCAATGCTGTGGATTGGTGAACGTCACCATACAATGATGTTACAAGGCACCCTATGGTGGACCGCAGAGCGCCGACTGTCTGTATTGTGATAGAACGTGAGGGTAGTCTCCACGGATGTCACAGAACACGAGCATCTCGCTGGCTGATTATTCATAGACTGTAATTAAAATTAGGTCAAGGGAACTCTGGGACTGAGCTCTGCAAGGGCCAAAGGCAGACGTAACGTGTCAGAGATTATAAATATTTAACCGGCGGAGGTACGAGAAGCGGGGCTCATCTCCTCCAAGAAGTTAGTTTATTTAATCAACTGTCTTTCACGACAATGAGTGCAGACGACTATCCGGAGCCGTACTCCGAGAGGTCCGGATAGTCACCTGCACTCCGAGAGGCCCGGATAGTCCCTCACTCCGAGAGGCCCGGATAGTCCCTCACTCCGAGAGGCCCGGATAGTCACCTGCACTCCGAGAGGCCCGGATAGTCGCCTGCACTCCGAGAGGCCCGGATAGTCGCCTGCACTCCGAGAGGCCCGGATAGTCTCCTGCACTCCGAGAGGCCCGGATAGTCTCCTGCACTCCGAGAGGCCCGGATAGTCGCCTGCACTCCGAGAGGCCCGGATAGTCGCCTGCACTCCGAGAGGCCCGGATAGTCGCCTGCACTCCGAGAGGCCCGGATAGTCGCCTGCACTCCGAGAGGCCCGGATAGTCGCCTGCACTCCGAGAGGCCTGGATAGTCGCCTGCACTCCGAGAGGTCCGGATAGTCACCTGCACTCCGAGAGTCCCGGATCAGAGAGATGTGCAAAGAAAAGTGGCGCAGGCATAAAGTAGTGGCGCAGGCCTCTGGGTGCTGTTCTACTTCTGAGATCTGTGGGTGCTGTTCTACTTCTGAGATCTGGGGGTGCTGTTCTACTTCTGAGATCTGTGGGTGCTGTTCTACTTCTGAGATCTGTGGGTGCTGTTCTACTTCTGAGATTTATGGGTGCTGTTCTACTTCTGAGATTTATGGGTGCTGTTCTACTTCTGAGATCTGTGGGTGCTGTTCTACTTCTGAGATCTGTGGGTGCTGTTCTACTTCTGAGATCTGTGGGTGCTGTTCTACTTCTGAGATTTATGGGTGCTGTTCTACTTCTGAGATCTGGGGGTGCTGTTCTACTTATGAGATTTATGGGTGCTGTTCTACTTCTGAGATCTGTGGGTGCTGTTCTACTTCTGAGATCTGTGGGTGCTGTTCTATTTCTGAGATTTATGGGTGCTGTTCTACTTCTGAGATTTATGGGTGCTGTTCTACTTCTGAGATCTGGGGGTGCTGTTCTGTTTCTGAGATTTATGGGTGCTGTTCTACTTCTGAGATTTATGGGTGCTGTTCTACTTCTGAGATCTGGGGGTGCTGTTCTGTTTCTGAGATTTATGGGTGCTGTTCTACTTCTGAGATTTATGGGTGCTGTTCTACTTCTGAGATCTGGGGGTGCTGTTCTACTTCTGAGATTTATGGGTGCTGTTCTACTTCTGAGATCTGGGGGTGCTGTTCTACTTCTGAGATCTGTGGGTGCTGTTCTACTTCTGAGATCTGTGGGTGCTGTTCTGTTTCTGAGATTTATGGGTGCTGTTCTACTTCTGAGATCTGTGGGTGCTGTTCTGTTTCTGAGATTTATGGGTGCTGTTCTACTTCTGAGATCTGGGGGTGCTGTTCTACTTCTGAGATTTATGGGTGCTGTTCTACTTCTGAGATCTGGGGGTGCTGTTCTACTTCTGAGATTTATGGGTGCTGTTCTACTTCTGAGATCTGTGGGTGCTGTTCTACTTCTGAGATCTGTGGGTGCTGTTCTGTTTCTGAGATTTATGGGTGCTGTTCTACTTCTGAGATTTATGGATGCTGTTCTACTTATGAGATTTATGGGTGCTGTTCTACTTCTGAGATCTCCAGGTGCTGTTCTACTTCTGAGATCTGTGGGTGCTGTTCTACTTCTGAGATCTGTGGGTGCTGTTCTACTTCTGAGATCTGTGGGTGCTGTTCTATTTCTGAGATCTGTGGGTGCTGTTCCATTTCTGTCTGCATGTCTTGGTCTCTAGTCCACTCCTGCCCACCCAGATCCTTGGCCTCCCAAGTCATATTACTGTAGTGCACCTGCCCAAGATATCACTTAACCTGCCCACCCCAAACCCAACCCAAGTCACGTGGATGGTAGCAGCCCCACTCTTTTATCTGTAGCCCCCATCAGATAGTCCGGCAGCCAGCTGGGAACCAGCCAAGCACAAGCCCTAGTCCCAATTACAGTATGTGGGCCCCACAGCCTCCTCCAAGAGTCCCCCTTTAACATCTCACACTAACACAAGTTGAGCAGTGCCCCATTAATAGTGGCGTCCATTGGGCCATTCTTTTTTTAAATTGGAGCCCAGAGAGTAATGTTTGTGATATTAGGGATAGTCCTATATGGCTCCCGATGGCGTCCTGGCTACGGAGAGATTGACATCATTCTCATTGGTCTCTAACCCCATTGGGGCTCACAATCCTCACATTACCCCATCAGTATGTTTTTGGAGGAGAGGAAAGCAAAGTCCTTAGAGTAAACCCAAGTCAGCAGAGGAAGAAACTATAACCCACATACAGTTGTCACTCATACTCAGATTAATGTTGTGTATCTGGAAAGGTTACCATAAATACTTGCCTAATATATGTTTGTAGGCCAATAGAGAGTAAAGGAGGAGGTAGCTGCTGATGGTGTCTTGATATTTTTTGTGTAATTGAGAATACATGCATACTCAGCCGAGCCAAGTGTGCGTGTGTATGGAGAAGTGGAGAGCCTTTGACGTCTAGTAAAAGTACGGGCATCTTTACAACCTAACAAAAGCTCTTTATGTTTCTGTTATCCGTCCACAATTAACCTCTTTCAGCGATCTCTCGATACCCATCGCCTGCTTTATTTCCACGAATCTTTCAGCCGAAGTCCCAAGTTGGTCAAAGTTAGTCGACCAAATGTAGGCGGCCAACAAGGCGTTCATTCCCAAGATCTCGAGTTTCCAGAGCGGTTGTGTTTGTTCTCGTCCTATCATCGCAGCTGGAACGTGAATCCTCCGACTCTCATTCCCAGAAGGTAACGTTTCACATGAAAGGAAGCAAAGGAAGGATTAGAATAGCCTGAAGAAGAGGAGAAGCCTCTCAGGACGGGAAACCTGATCCAAAGTGTGTGGACTTCTCAGCAGAACATGTGAAGAAGCGTTCATTGTGCCGTGATCTAGTCCGGATTGTCTGTTGTATACTAAATCCCCCAGACTTGGCTCCCCTGTGAGTTACTGTATACTGTATACTATATACTGTATATATATGTGCAGCAATGAGGCATCGCAAATCCATCATGTCATATCATTCAGAAGGTAAATGATCACAATATACGGTGTCTTCAGAGGCCTTCTCACCTTAATGCGCCCCCCAGTCTTCCCACTAAGTAGAGATTATTTACCCCAGTATTTGTGCAGAAATTGCCTGATGTCTGTTTTTTCCTCAATGGCGGTTTCATAAGCTGTACGATAATAATGTGGCCCTTTATCTAATAGTACTCAACTCTCCTCGCACCTGACGTGTCTACGCTGGACTCATGCTCGTGGTTGTCGGAATCGCAATTCCAAATAGGAGACACAGAAGCACGGGTCGCAAAATAGGACAAGAATAGGAGCTGTCCAGGGTCGAGGCGATCTTGAGATTTCAGGATCGATTTTAAAATCCAATTTCCGATCATTTTCCAGTCAATCACGATCGTAAAATTTGCTCGATCGCCGATCGGGATCTGATCTTTCCCGATCCCGATCGCTCAGTCCTAGTCAATGCTTTTCTATGGGAAAAGTCAATTTTAGGGTTGAGCCAATCTTGAGATTTTAAAATCCGAATTCCGATAATTTTCTAGATGATCCCGATGTGAAATTTGCTCGATTGCCGATCTTTTCCGATCCCGATCGCTCAACCCTAGACCTGTCTTATCTGATGTTGTCCTGACTGTTGGCCTGTACACAGGACTGTGAAAATCGTGGCTGTGTGTACGGGCCCATAGAAAATAATGGGTCAGTGTGCTATCCATGAAATACACAGAGAGCACACTAACCACGGCCACGGTCATCTGCAAGAGGCCTAAGTCAGAGTCAGTAACTTTTTTCCAATTCCATTCAAAATTGGCCCCAACTCGAACTCCATGACTTCAACTCTATAGTCCTTATCAGAAGAGTCCAACTTGCAGTGACAGGTCCTATATGACGTGTGCACATGACCGAGGGGACACCCATCTTATAGTAGAATGCTCTCAGATGACACTCGGATGACATTCTTCAATGGTGGTTTCATTGTGACGCCACGGAGCAGGACAGGACCTGCTATATAATCCTTGGCAGATCTTCGTCTTGTGCAGACCTATAACCAGACCGCTTGTGTCTCAGACTACCTAAGACTTTCTGTAGACACTTGTAGTCCTAGATCACAGCCACAATGCAGCCAAGCGTCGAGACCTATGGAAAATACCGGAAATGGGCAGCCATTTTAACAGCGAGGATACTGAATCACTTCCGGTACCTGCGAACGTTCCCTTGAACGTGTGATTGGCGTGTACTTGTTTGATACATTGTATAAATTAATGGACGACGTCTAAACTTCAGTGGAGACCTTTTCCTATTTCGGCTCGCACCCGGCTTGGCGTTCCAGTATATCGTTGGTTTGCGCAGGACGTCTGATATTAAGTTTGACATTCCCACATTCTCCAGGAATATAATTAGATCCTCCTATTCGCTGTCAGATGATGGCGACTCCTTTGTATTAGCTGTTCCATAATAAATTGGAAGGTTCAGAGAGTTTTTGGAATCTTATTATGGCCGCTCGTCTAACAATGTGGTAGATTACGAAGTTCATTGTTCTGTTCCAGGTATTAGAATCCATATGTCGCCGTCCTCTCAGTAATTAGAAAGATAGTATAGCTTGGCGATATTGTAATTCACTTACTGGAGACAGCGGGGTGATTCCTTTCATCTTACTCTATAGGTAGACCGTGGCCGCGTGCAGGTTTTAGACGGTTCCTTGAAGGCCGCTACAGGTGATGCGGATTGATAAACCCCACGGAACGTTTATTGACTGGCGCTCTATTGTCACGCACGCCGCCACGCCAGATGATAGGAATAGATGCGTCTCACTAGAAAATAAATCTTTTTAGGGTGAGAGCGAAAGAGCAGGAGAGCCATGATGGATTTTATTGATTAAGTGTCATAGGAGCCCAAATGCATCAAAGTTTGCTAGATATTAACTATTACACTGCTGCAGACAAACCTGTGCACCATCATCCAAAAAATAATGCAACCAAAAAATCCGTGGTGAGGCGTACATGTGAATAAACAGTCATCGGGTGCGAAGAATAGTCAGACGTGGAATAGAACAAACTAGAGGGAACTTCATATTTTAGGGCCGTCATGTGATATTTTATATGTCGGATGTCTGGATCTTACAGGCGTCCAGTAACTAATGTACAATAAGTGATGATCACAAGATGAAAATGGAATAGGATGGACAGAAATACCCTCAAAGAAACATGTTTATTTATCCTCAGTAGAGATGAGCGAGTAGTATTCGATCGAATACTACGGTATTCGAAATACTCGGATTCGATCGAGTACCACTTGCTATTCAAATGTAAAAGTTCGATGCAGAACAAGCATTGATTGGCCGAATGCTATACAGTCGGCCAATCAATGCTGGTTCTTCTCCTACCTTTAGAAGTCTTCTCCGTGCAGCTTCCCCGCGGCATCTTCCGGCTCTGAATTCACTCTGCCAGGCATCGGGCCTGGGCAGAGCCGACTGCGCATGTCCGCTTGTAGTGCGGGCATGCGCAGTCGGCTCTGCCCAGGTCCGATGCCTGGCAGAGTGAATTCAGAGCCGGAAGACGCCGCGGGGACGCTGCACGGAGAAGACGTCTCGGAGGATCCAGCCCGACCCTCACTCGTGGACTTGGTAAGTATAATTTGATCGAATGTTGCCTACCCCTGAAACGAGCATTTTCTCCCCATAGACTATAATAGGGTTCGATATTCGATTCCAGTAGTCGAATATTGAGGGGCTACTCGAAACGAATATCGAACCTCAAACATTTTACTGTTCGCCCATCTCTAATCCTCAGTCTTTTGCATACGGCAACAGTTTGCAGACATGTCTGTGCAGGCTGTGAGGAGAATCGACCCCTCCATTAACTGTGTGAAGAGAGTTAAAGGCCCCTCTATTCACTGAGATAAGCAAGAGGGAATGGCGCGTATTTAGGGACAGATAGGGAGATTTCTAGTGGCGGGAACTTTAGAGAGGTTTTTCTGGCAGAAAGCAGCCATGTTTTTGTTTTAATTGCATTACGTTGTGGTCCCGAATCACCTGCTCTATGAGATCAGACTATGTTCCCTGAATAGTTAGTGACCATTTAAAAAGTATATGCCCCCTTTGGCAGTAATATAACACATAATGGTTTACATCACTTTCATGTCACGTGAACATGCGTTCTTTGTTCCTCTTGTCCAGTTGCTCTGCTTCTTAATCTCTATATCACTAAAAAGACGTTAAAATTAACCACTTTTGGAAATTTGATGCAAATTGACCAGACAAAAAAAAGTGAAAGTGGCATAAAAATTCCGTCGTAGGCTAAGACTCCACATTGAAGAAACGCAAGTTTTTTGTTGCAGTTTTTTAGTGGATTGAACAGAAGGCAGCGGGGTCAACGGATTGGTGCAGGACATCAACGATTGGGTGTCTCCAATACCTGTGCGCCTTGGACAACCCCTTTAATATAATGTACATACAACTTTTAGTAACATTGTAAACCTATTGCAGTTCAGAGAAGTAAATCCACTGCAAACAGCACGTAAAAATAAAGGAATCCGGATGAAAAGTTTTCCAAGATTTCTCCTTCATGTCCTCCATGTTAAATCATAGAGAACCCCTTTAAATCCCAAGACAGGCTGTAATGTATATTTGCAAGCGAAGCCGGGAGACTGTGAGATAAGTCGCTTGCTGACTGTTGTATTTTATTCCTGTAATATACTCTAAATTTGATCAGCGACCAACTGAGACAGAACCATGGAAACCTCACAGCTTGACTTTATTTATCAGGCGGCTGTAATTGAAAAACATTTTTTTTTTTACTTTTTTTTGTGAATTGTATTAACAAGTGATTGCTAAGTGTGATGCATTTACTGACAGCGCCGTAACCTCAGGATGCCAAGATGTGCGCGCCTTATAGGTGATGGACAGCTCAGATCTGCTTTTGTGTGGATGATATGTGAAGCCGGGTCAGAACTGGCGGCCGGTTGGCTCTCATATCGGTTTTGCAAACTTCATCTAATCCGTCGTCTTCAATTATATTAAAACTAAAGGTAACAATAGTAATCATTGCTGAGGAATCCTGTAGACGCCAGTAAATAACTGGACACATGCTGTTATTCCTTAGTGGAGTCTTCCCCTATACCGGAGACGACTTGATCTTATTGATTGGGATCCAGTGCTGGAGATGGCGTTCACCTCTGATTTTTGACCCATTGTCTAATTTTCTACTTGCATGTGTCTGTATATACCAGTCCGCAGGGCAGTGGAATATTGGATATATAAACTTATATGGCTGTAATGATAAGTTGTATCTTATGTCACTGAGGGTTTCGGTACTATTCCGTTATCGGGCCAGCAGCAGCGCATTTCAGCACCAGCTTTCGGGACAGCAGTTCAGTTCAGCAGCGGGAATTACAATGACATCCGAGGACTGCTGGCCCGATGCTTGTGCCCAGTAGCCAGTACATCAATGACCCCCCCCTCCATCTCCTCCTCCTTCCAGTGCTGCCCCCCAGCTCTCCTTACATCTACCCCGTACCCTCTCCCCGCCACATGACTAAGCCGATGCTGGCCCGATGATAGAGGCTGTGCTTGTGTGTAGTAGGCAGTACATCGATCGATGCCCTCATCCTCCTCTTCCTTCCAGTGCTGCCCCCCAGCTCTTCTTACATCTGCCCCGTACCCTCTCCCTGTAATAGGCCTCACCGTAAATCTTGAGCAATGAATGCTACTAGATAGCCGCCGGACGCTGCAGAAAGTTTGTCCCTCCGGCTCGCTGTAGCTCACCGTTCCTATAGTCGGCGTGTTTCTTGTCAGGGCCTGGATTGAGCCCCGGTGTCTTTCCTTTCGGTCTCGGTACTAGCGCTGAGGTGAGGCCTAGTCGTGTGGCGGGGAGAGGGTACGGGGAAGATGTAAGGAGAGCTGGGGGGCAGCACTGGCAGGAGGAGAAGGATGGGGGAGGGGGGTCATCGATGTACTGGTTACTGGGCACAAGCATCGGGCCAGCAGTCCTCGGATGTCATTGTAATTCCCGCTGCTGAACTGCTGTCCCGAAAGCTGCTGCTGAACTGCGCTGCTGCTGGCCCGATAACGGAATAGTACCAGGGTTTCTTAAGTTTCAGCCGCAGCACAACACTTGCAGTCTTGAGACTTGTGCGTGCAACATGCGCTTTCAACCCATTCATTTCTTCAATTTGGGCACTTGGATTGTAGGGAAGACATAGCTGGACTGGAGCGGGTGCAAAGGTGGGTGCAAAGATGTACAATGTACAGATATATGCAGTGACAGTATACAGATCTTATTATACTTAGGCCTGTAACAATGGCATCACCATTGATGGGGCTTCTTTGCAATTTGGTAAGACCATAGAACTTGTGATGGTTGATCATTAGCACAAGTGATAGAGGGACCTGGGGGAAAGCTCTAGGAAGTTACGAGGTTGATCCAGTGATTTATTGCGATCGCATGTTTGGAATTTTTGTCCTTTTTCTTGCTGAAGTTGGAATTGATGGACTTGTATTTTGCAATTGATGGACTTGTATTTTGCAATTGATGGACTTGTATTTTGCAATTGATGGACTTGTATTTTTTTGCTGTGTTATTTCTGCAGTTGATATTGGTAGTGCATAAGGAGAATACATGAACGAAACCTTGCTTAAAAAAGGAAAAACACATCCCAATGCCAATACTCACCTCTCCAGTCCACAGTCGATCCAGCGCCTACTGCTATGATATACCGTACAACCACTTGACCAATGCCACTGCTCATTGGCTTCAGTATCATGTGCCATACTTACTGGCATTGCTATACTTTATGTAATGTGCCATCTCCAGCACCATGTAAACACATGCCAATGCCAATACTCACCTCTCCAGTCCCCGGTTGATCCCAGTCTATGATCTGGTGCATACGAGCACCTGAGCAATGCCGCAGCGTCATGTGCCATACTTACTGTACTCTATGTAATGTGCCCTGTAAATACAAGCTAAACACATGACTATGCGCAGACAGAGGTGAGTGATTCCTCGCTCAGTCTATTCTATATGAATTAGCTCGGCCTGTTAATCATCTTGCTCGTGTTTTTCTTCCTAACGAAGGAATAATTGCATGGAAGGGGCCGATCGTCAGACTCCGAAACACATTTATTCTGTATGGAATAGAAAGCCGCAGCTGCATAGAAAAATGTTTTTATGTCTCACCTTATCATTAACCCCAGTGAAGCTGGAGGGGCCGCCGTACAATTCGTGGCAGTGGGTTCTGGATGTGCCTTGTATGGAGGAAGGTAAACGTAGCGTAACCCTCAGTTATGGCTCCGCTTCACACAATTTAAAATTAGCCTTTCAACCAGTGATTTATGGAGACAGGTGCGTGGCGGTGCGGGCCCTGATTGCTGTGCTAGGAAACGAAATTGCTATCACATGCATATGTTGTCGAAAAAATGGCTTTGGGTCCAGCAGTGATTTGGCAGTGCTCAGAGCTAGTATAGCAATGGCTGAGGTCGGGAACGTTAGCAGGACTATACAGGGACTACCGATTTCTAGCCTGGATATTGAGAGTCATGTGATCAGAACCAGCAGCCATCATTCCCAGGTCATCCCCCCACCAGTATGTATTACTTGTACTATGGCGGATGGCAGACAAGCTCGAGCAGGGTAGGTACATGTACGGTGTCTGTAGGATCTCAGCCATATAGGACGTTATGTAGGTACATGTACGGTATCTGTAGGATCGCAGCCGATGTTATATAGGTACATATCCGGTGTCTGTAGGATCTCAGCCATATAGGACGTTATGTAGGTACATGTACGGTATCTGTAGGATCGCAGCCGATGTTATGTAGGTACATGTCCGGTATCTGTAGGATCTCAGCCGATGTTATGTAGGTACATGTACGGTGTCTGTAGGATCTCAGCCATATAGGACGTTATGTAGGTACATGTACGGTATCTGTAGGATCGCAGCCGATGTTATGTAGGTACATGTCCGGTATCTGTAGGATCTCAGCCATATAGGACGTTATGTAGGTACATGTCCGGTATCTGTAGGATCTCAGCCGATGTTATGTAGGTACATGTACGGTGTCTGTAGGATCTCAGCCATATAGGACGTTATGTAGGTACATGTCCGGTATCTGTAGGATCACAGCCGATGTTATATAGGTACATGTACGGTATCTGTAGGATCGCAGCCGATGTTATATAGGTACATGTCCGGTATCTGTAGGATCTCAGCCGATGTTATGTAGGTACATGTACGGTGTCTGTAGGATCTCAGCCATATAGGACGTTATGTAGGTACATGTCCGGTATCTGTAGGATCACAGCCGATGTTATATAGGTACATGTCCGGTATCTGTAGGATCGCAGCCGATGTTATGTAGGTACATGTCCGGTATCTGTAGGATCTCAGCCGATGTTATGTAGATACATGTCCGGTATCTGTAGGATCTCAGCCGATGTTATGTAGGTACATGTCCGGTATCTGTAGGATCGCAGCCGATGTTATGTAGGTACATGTACGGTATCTGTAGGATCGCAGCCGATGTTATGTAGGTACATGTCCGGTATCTGTAGGATCGCAGCCGATGTTATGTAGGTACATGTCCGGTATCTGTAGGATCTCAGCCGATGTTATGTAGATACATGTCCGGTATCTGTAGGATCGCAGCCGATGTTATGTAGGTACATGTCCGGTATCTGTAGGATCTCAGCCGATGTTATGTAGGTACATGTACGGTATCTGTAGGATCGCAGCCGATGTTATATAGGTACATGTACGGTATCTGTAGGATCGCAGCCGATGTTATATAGGTACATGTACGGTATCTGTAGGATCGCAGCCGATGTTATGTAGGTACAAGTCCGGTATCTGTAGGATCGCAGCCATAGAGGATGTTATGTAGGTACATGTCCGGTATCTGTAGGATCGCAGCCATAGAGGATGTTATGTAGATACATGTCCGGTATCTGTAGGATCGCAGCCGATGTTATGTAGGTACATGTACGGTATCTGTAGGATCGCAGCCGATGTTATATAGGTACATGTACGGTATCTGTAGGATCGCAGCCGATGTTATGTAGGTACATGTCCGGTATCTGTAGGATCTCAGCCGATGTTATGTAGGTACATGTCCGGTATCTGTAGGATCTCAGCCGATGTTATGTAGGTACATGTCCGGTATCTGTAGGATCGCAGCCGATGTTATGTAGGTACATGTACAGTATCTGTAGGATCGCAGCCGATGTTATGTAGGTACATGTACGGTATCTGTAGGATCTCAGCCGATGTTATGTAGGTACATGTCCGGTATCTGTAGGATCGCAGCTGATGTTATGTAGGTACATGTCCGGTATCTGTAGGATCGCAGCCGATGTTATATAGGTACATATCCGGTATCTGTAGGATCGCAGCCATAGAGGACGTTATGTAGGTACATGTCCGGTATCTGTAGGATCTCAGCCGATGTTATGTAGGTACATGTCCGGTATCTGTAGGATCGCAGCCGATGTTATGTAGGTACATGTCCGGTATCTGTAGGATCTCAGCCGATGTTATGTAGGTACATGTCCGGTATCTGTAGGATCTCAGCTGTAGAGGACGTTATGTAGGTACATGTCCGGTGTCTGTAGGATCGCAGCCGATGTTATGTAGGTACATGTCCGGTATCTGTAGGATCGCAGCCGATGTTATATAGGTACATGTCCGGTATCTGTAGGATCTCAGCCGATGTTATATAGGTACATGTCCGGTATCTGTAGGATCTCAGCTGTAGAGGACGTTATGTAGGTACATGTCCGGTATCTGTAGGATCACAGCCGATGTTATGTAGGTACATGTACGGTATCTGTAGGATCGCAGCCGATGTTATGTAGGTACATGTACGGTATCTGTAGGATCTCAGCCGATGTTATGTAGGTACATGTCCGGTATCTGTAGGATCGCAGCCGATGTTATGTAGGTACATGTCCGGTATCTGTAGGATCGCAGCCGATGTTATGTAGGTACATGTCCGGTATCTGTAGGATCGCAGCCGATGTTATGTAGGTACATGTCCGGTATCTGTAGGATCGCAGCCGATGTTATGTAGGTACATGTCCGGTATCTGTAGGATCTCAGCTGTAGAGGACGTTATGTAGGTACATGTCCGGTATCCGTAGGATCGCAGCCGATGTTATGTAGGTACATGTCCGGTATCTGTAGGATCGCAGCCGATGTTATATAGGTACATATCCGGTATCTGTAGGATCTCAGCCGATGTTATGTAGGTACATGTACGGTATCTGTAGGATCGCAGCCGATGTTATATAGGTACATGTACGGTATCTGTAGGATCGCAGCCGATGTTATATAGGTACATGTACGGTATCTGTAGGATCGCAGCCATAGAGGACGTTATGTAGGTACATGTCCGGTATCTGTAGGATCGCAGCCGATGTTATATAGGTACATATCCGGTATCTGTAGGATCGCAGCCGATGTTATATAGGTACATATCCGGTATCTGTAGGATCGCAGCCATAGAGGACGTTATGTAGGTACATGTCCGGTATCTGTAGGATCGCAGCCGATGTTATATAGGTACATATCCGGTATCTGTAGGATCTCAGCCGATGTTATGTAGGTACATGTACGGTATCTGTAGGATCGCAGCCGATGTTATGTAGGTACATGTACGGTATCTGTAGGATCGCAGCCGATGTTATATAGGTACATGTACGGTATCTGTAGGATCGCAGCCGATGTTATATAGGTACATGTACGGTATCTGTAGGATCGCAGCCGATGTTATATAGGTACATATCCGGTATCTGTAGGATCGCAGCCATAGAGGACGTTATGTAGGTACATGTCCGGTATCTGTAGGATCGCAGCCGATGTTATATAGGTACATATCCGGTATCTGTAGGATCGCAGCCATAGAGGACGTTATGTAGGTACATGTCCGGTATCTGTAGGATCGCAGCCGATGTTATGTAGGTACATGTCCGGTATCTGTAGGATCGCAGCCGATGTTATATAGGTACATGTCCGGTATCTGTAGGATCTCAGCCGATGTTATGTAGGTACATGTCCGGTATCTGTAGGATCGCAGCCATAGAGGACGTTATGTAGGTACATGTCCGGTATCTGTAGGATCTCAGCTGTAGAGGACGTTATGTAGGTACATGTCCGGTATCTGTAGGATCACAGCCGATGTTATGTAGGTACATGTACGGTATCTGTAGGATCGCAGCCGATGTTATGTAGGTACATGTACGGTATCTGTAGGATCTCAGCCGATGTTATGTAGGTACATGTCCGGTATCTGTAGGATCGCAGCCGATGTTATGTAGGTACATGTCCGGTATCTGTAGGATCTCAGCTGTAGAGGACGTTATGTAGGTACATGTCCGGTATCCGTAGGATCGCAGCCGATGTTATGTAGGTACATGTCCGGTATCTGTAGGATCGCAGCCGATGTTATATAGGTACATATCCGGTATCTGTAGGATCTCAGCCGATGTTATATAGGTACATGTACGGTATCTGTAGGATCGCAGCCGATGTTATATAGGTACATATCCGGTATCTGTAGGATCGCAGCCATAGAGGACGTTATGTAGGTACATGTCCGGTATCTGTAGGATCGCAGCCGATGTTATATAGGTACATATCCGGTATCTGTAGGATCGCAGCCATAGAGGACGTTATGTAGGTACATGTCCGGTATCTGTAGGATCGCAGCCGATGTTATATAGGTACATATCCGGTATCTGTAGGATCTCAGCCGATGTTATGTAGGTACATGTACGGTATCTGTAGGATCGCAGCCGATGTTATGTAGGTACATGTACGGTATCTGTAGGATCGCAGCCGATGTTATATAGGTACATGTACGGTATCTGTAGGATCGCAGCCGATGTTATATAGGTACATGTACGGTATCTGTAGGATCGCAGCCGATGTTATATAGGTACATATCCGGTATCTGTAGGATCGCAGCCATAGAGGACGTTATGTAGGTACATGTCCGGTATCTGTAGGATCGCAGCCGATGTTATATAGGTACATATCCGGTATCTGTAGGATCGCAGCCATAGAGGACGTTATGTAGGTACATGTCCGGTATCTGTAGGATCGCAGCCGATGTTATGTAGGTACATGTCCGGTATCTGTAGGATCGCAGCCGATGTTATATAGGTACATGTCCGGTATCTGTAGGATCTCAGCCGATGTTATGTAGGTACATGTCCGGTATCTGTAGGATCGCAGCCATAGAGGACGTTATGTAGGTACATGTCCGGTATCTGTAGGATCGCAGCCATAGAGGACGTTATGTAGGTACATGTACGGTATCTGTAGGATCTCAGCTGTAGAGGATGTTATGTAGGTACATATCCGGTATCTGTAGGATCGCAGCCGATGTTATGTAGGTACATGTCCGGTATCTGTAGGATCGCAGCCATATAGGACGTTATGTAGGTACATGTACGGTATCTGTAGGATCTCAGCCGATGTTATGTAGGTACATGTCCGGTATCTGTAGGATCTCAGCCGATGTTATGTAGGTACATGTCCGGTATCTGTAGGATCTCAGCCGATGTTATATAGGTACATGTCCGGTATCTGTAGGATCTCAACTGTAGAGGACGTTATGTAGGTACATGTCCGGTATCTGTAGGATCGCAGCCGATGTTATGTAGGTACATGTCCGGTATCTGTAGGATCTCAGCCGATGTTATGTAGGTACATGTCCGGTATCTGTAGGATCGCAGCCGATGTTATGTAGGTACATGTCCGGTATCTGTAGGATCGCAGCCGATGTTATGTAGGTACATGTCCGGTATCTGTAGGATCGCAGCCGATGTTATATAGGTACATGTCCGGTATCTGTAGGATCGCAGCCGATGTTATATAGGTACATGTTCGGTATCTGTAGGATCGCAGCCAATGTTATGTAGGTACATGTACGGTATCTGTAGGATCGCAGCCGATGTTATGTAGGTACATGTCCGGTATCTGTAGGATCGCAGCCGATGTTATGTAGGTACATGTACGGTATCTGTAGGATCGCAGCCGATGTTATGTAGGTACATGTTCGGTATCTGTAGGATCGCAGCCGATGTTATGTAGGTACATGTTCGGTATCTGTAGGATCGCAGCCGATGTTATATAGGTACATGTCCGGTATCTGTAGGATCGCAGCCGATGTTATGTAGGTACATGTACGGTATCTGTAGGATCGCAGCCGATGTTATGTAGGTACATGTCCGGTATCTGTAGGATCTCAGCCGATGTTATGTAGGTACATGTTCGGTATCTGTAGGATCTCAGCCGATGTTATGTAGATACATGTCCGGTATCTGTAGGATCGCAGCCGATGTTATGTAGGTACATGTTCGGTATCTGTAGGATCGCAGCCGATGTTATGTAGGTACATGTTCGGTATCTGTAGGATCTCAGCCGATGTTATGTAGATACATGTCCGGTATCTGTAGGATCTCAGCCGATGTTATGTAGGTACATGTCCGGTATCTGTAGGATCGCAGCCGATGTTATGTAGGTACATGTTCGGTATCTGTAGGATCTCAGCCGATGTTATGTAGATACATGTCCGGTATCTGTAGGATCGCAGCCGATGTTATATAGGTACATATCCGGTATCTGTAGGATCGCAGCCATAGAGGACGTTATGTAGGTACATGTACGGTATCTGTAGGATCGCAGCCGATGTTATGTAGGTACATGTACGGTATCTGTAGGATCGCAGCCGATGTTATGTAGGTACATGTACGGTATCTGTAGGATCGCAGCCAATGTTATATAGGTACATGTACGGTATCTGTAGGATCGCAGCCGATGTTATATAGGTACATGTACAGTATCTGTAGGATCGCAGCCGATGTTATATAGGTACATATCCGGTATCTGTAGGATCGCAGCCATAGAGGACGTTATGTAGGTACATGTCCGGTATCTGTAGGATCTCAGCCGATGTTATGTAGGTACATGTCCGGTATCTGTAGGATCTCAGCCGATGTTATATAGGTACATGTCCGGTATCTGTAGGATCTCAACTGTAGAGGACGTTATGTAGGTACATGTCCGGTATCTGTAGGATCGCAGCCGATGTTATATAGGTACATGTTCGGTATCTGTAGGATCGCAGCCAATGTTATGTAGGTACATGTACGGTATCTGTAGGATCGCAGCCGATGTTATGTAGGTACATGTCCGGTATCTGTAGGATCGCAGCCGATGTTATGTAGGTACATGTACGGTATCTGTAGGATCGCAGCCGATGTTATGTAGGTACATGTTCGGTATCTGTAGGATCGCAGCCGATGTTATGTAGGTACATGTTCGGTATCTGTAGGATCGCAGCCGATGTTATATAGGTACATGTCCGGTATCTGTAGGATCGCAGCCGATGTTATGTAGGTACATGTACGGTATCTGTAGGATCGCAGCCGATGTTATGTAGGTACATGTCCGGTATCTGTAGGATCTCAGCCGATGTTATGTAGGTACATGTTCGGTATCTGTAGGATCTCAGCCGATGTTATGTAGATACATGTCCGGTATCTGTAGGATCGCAGCCGATGTTATGTAGGTACATGTTCGGTATCTGTAGGATCGCAGCCGATGTTATGTAGGTACATGTTCGGTATCTGTAGGATCTCAGCCGATGTTATGTAGATACATGTCCGGTATCTGTAGGATCTCAGCCGATGTTATGTAGGTACATGTCCGGTATTTGTAGGATCGCAGCCGATGTTATGTAGGTACATGTTCGGTATCTGTAGGATCTCAGCCGATGTTATGTAGATACATGTCCGGTATCTGTAGGATCGCAGCCGATGTTATATAGGTACATATCCGGTATCTGTAGGATCGCAGCCATAGAGGACGTTATGTAGGTACATGTACGGTATCTGTAGGATCGCAGCCGATGTTATGTAGGTACATGTACGGTATATGTAGGATCGCAGCCGATGTTATGTAGGTACATGTACGGTATCTGTAGGATCGCAGCCAATGTTATATAGGTACATGTACGGTATCTGTAGGATCGCAGCCGATGTTATATAGGTACATGTACGGTATCTGTAGGATCGCAGCCGATGTTATATAGGTACATATCCGGTATCTGTAGGATCGCAGCCATAGAGGACGTTATGTAGGTACATGTCCGGTATCTGTAGGATCGCAGCCGATGTTATGTAGGTACATGTCCGGTATCTGTAGGATCGCAGCCGATGTTATGTAGGTACATATCCGGTATCTGTAGGATCGCAGCCGATGTTATGTAGGTACATGTCCGGTATCTGTAGGATCGCAGCCATAGAGGACGTTATGTAGGTACATATCCGGTATCTGTAGGATCGCAGCCGATGTTATGTAGGTACATGTACGGTATCTGTAGGATCGCAGCCGATGTTATGTAGGTACATGTACGGTATCTGTAGGATCGCAGCCGATGTTATGTAGGTACATGTTCGGTATCTGTAGGATCGCAGCCATAGAGGACGTTATGTAGGTACATGTCCGGTATCTGTAGGATCGCAGCCATAGAGGACGTTATGTAGGTACATGTACGGTATCTGTAGGATCTCAGCCGATGTTATGTAGGTACATGTCCGGTATCTGTAGGATCGCAGCCGATGTTATGTAGATACATGTCCGGTATCTGTAGGATCGCAGCCGATGTTGTGTAGGTACATGTTCGGTATCTGTAGGATCGCAGCCGATGTTATGTAGGTACATGTTCGGTATCTGTAGGATCTCAGCCGATGTTATGTAGATACATGTCCGGTATCTGTAGGATCTCAGCCGATGTTATGTAGGTACATGTTCGGTATCTGTAGGATCTCAGCCGATGTTATGTAGATACATGTCCGGTATCTGTAGGATCGCAGCCGATGTTATATAGGTACATATCCGGTATCTGTAGGATCGCAGCCATAGAGGACGTTATGTAGGTACATGTACGGTATCTGTAGGATCGCAGCCGATGTTATGTAGGTACATGTACGGTATCTGTAGGATCGCAGCCGATGTTATGTAGGTACATGTACGGTATCTGTAGGATCGCAGCCAATGTTATATAGGTACATGTACGGTATCTGTAGGATCGCAGCCGATGTTATATAGGTACATGTCCGGTATCTGTAGGATCGCAGCCGATGTTATATAGGTACATATCCGGTATCTGTAGGATCGCAGCCATAGAGGACGTTATGTAGGTACATGTCCGGTATCTGTAGGATCGCAGCCGATGTTATATAGGTACATATCCGGTATCTGTAGGATCGCAGCCATAGAGGACGTTATGTAGGTACATGTCCGGTATCTGTAGGATCGCAGCCGATGTTATGTAGGTACATGTCCGGTATCTGTAGGATCGCAGCCGATGTTATATAGGTACATGTCCGGTATCTGTAGGATCTCAGCCGATGTTATGTAGGTACATGTCCGGTATCTGTAGGATCGCAGCCATAGAGGACGTTATGTAGGTACATGTCCGGTATCTGTAGGATCTCAGCTGTAGAGGACGTTATGTAGGTACATGTCCGGTATCTGTAGGATCACAGCCGATGTTATGTAGGTACATGTACGGTATCTGTAGGATCGCAGCCGATGTTATGTAGGTACATGTACGGTATCTGTAGGATCTCAGCCGATGTTATGTAGGTACATGTCCGGTATCTGTAGGATCGCAGCCGATGTTATGTAGGTACATGTCCGGTATCTGTAGGATCGCAGCCGATGTTATGTAGGTACATGTCCGGTATCTGTAGGATCGCAGCCATAGAGGACGTTATGTAGGTACATGTCCGGTATCTGTAGGATCTCAGCTGTAGAGGACGTTATGTAGGTACATGTCCGGTATCCGTAGGATCGCAGCCGATGTTATGTAGGTACATGTCCGGTATCTGTAGGATCGCAGCCGATGTTATGTAGGTACATGTCCGGTATCTGTAGGATCTCAGCTGTAGAGGACGTTATGTAGGTACATGTCCGGTATCCGTAGGATCGCAGCCGATGTTATGTAGGTACATGTCCGGTATCTGTAGGATCGCAGCCGATGTTATGTAGGTACATGTCCGGTATCCGTAGGATCGCAGCCGATGTTATGTAGGTACATGTCCGGTATCTGTAGGATCGCAGCCGATGTTATGTAGGTACATATCCGGTATCTGTAGGATCTCAGCCGATGTTATGTAGGTACATGTACGGTATCTGTAGGATCGCAGCCGATGTTATATAGGTACATGTACGGTATCTGTAGGATCGCAGCCGATGTTATATAGGTACATGTACGGTATCTGTAGGATCGCAGCCGATGTTATATAGGTACATATCCGGTATCTGTAGGATCGCAGCCATAGAGGACGTTATGTAGGTACATGTCCGGTATCTGTAGGATCGCAGCCGATGTTATATAGGTACATATCCGGTATCTGTAGGATCTCAGCCGATGTTATGTAGGTACATGTACGGTATCTGTAGGATCGCAGCCGATGTTATGTAGGTACATGTACGGTATCTGTAGGATCGCAGCCGATGTTATATAGGTACATGTACGGTATCTGTAGGATCGCAGCCGATGTTATATAGGTACATGTACGGTATCTGTAGGATCGCAGCCGATGTTATATAGGTACATATCCGGTATCTGTAGGATCGCAGCCATAGAGGACGTTATGTAGGTACATGTCCGGTATCTGTAGGATCGCAGCCGATGTTATATAGGTACATATCCGGTATCTGTAGGATCGCAGCCATAGAGGACGTTATGTAGGTACATGTCCGGTATCTGTAGGATCGCAGCCGATGTTATGTAGGTACATGTCCGGTATCTGTAGGATCGCAGCCGATGTTATATAGGTACATGTCCGGTATCTGTAGGATCTCAGCCGATGTTATGTAGGTACATGTCCGGTATCTGTAGGATCGCAGCCATAGAGGACGTTATGTAGGTACATGTCCGGTATCTGTAGGATCGCAGCCATAGAGGACGTTATGTAGGTACATGTACGGTATCTGTAGGATCTCAGCTGTAGAGGATGTTATGTAGGTACATATCCGGTATCTGTAGGATCGCAGCCGATGTTATGTAGGTACATGTCCGGTATCTGTAGGATCGCAGCCATATAGGACGTTATGTAGGTACATGTACGGTATCTGTAGGATCGCAGCCGATGTTATGTAGGTACATGTACGGTATCTGTAGGATCTCAGCCGATGTTATGTAGGTACATGTCCGGTATCTGTAGGATCTCAGCCGATGTTATGTAGGTACATGTCCGGTATCTGTAGGATCTCAGCCGATGTTATATAGGTACATGTCCGGTATCTGTAGGATCTCAACTGTAGAGGACGTTATGTAGGTACATGTCCGGTATCTGTAGGATCGCAGCCGATGTTATGTAGGTACATGTCCGGTATCTGTAGGATCTCAGCCGATGTTATGTAGGTACATGTCCGGTATCTGTAGGATCGCAGCCGATGTTATGTAGGTACATGTCCGGTATCTGTAGGATCGCAGCCGATGTTATATAGGTACATATCCGGTATCTGTAGGATCTCAGCCGATGTTATGTAGGTACATGTCCGGTATCTGTAGGATCGCAGCCGATGTTATATAGGTACATGTCCGGTATCTGTAGGATCGCAGCCGATGTTATATAGGTACATGTTCGGTATCTGTAGGATCGCAGCCAATGTTATGTAGGTACATGTACGGTATCTGTAGGATCGCAGCCGATGTTATGTAGGTACATGTCCGGTATCTGTAGGATCGCAGCCGATGTTATGTAGGTACATGTCCGGTATCTGTAGGATCGCAGCCGATGTTATGTAGGTACATGTTCGGTATCTGTAGGATCGCAGCCGATGTTATGTAGGTACATGTTCGGTATCTGTAGGATCGCAGCCGATGTTATATAGGTACATGTCCGGTATCTGTAGGATCGCAGCCGATGTTATGTAGGTACATGTACGGTATCTGTAGGATCGCAGCCGATGTTATGTAGGTACATGTCCGGTATCTGTAGGATCTCAGCCGATGTTATGTAGGTACATGTTCGGTATCTGTAGGATCTCAGCCGATGTTATGTAGATACATGTCCGGTATCTGTAGGATCGCAGCCGATGTTATGTAGGTACATGTTCGGTATCTGTAGGATCGCAGCCGATGTTATGTAGGTACATGTTCGGTATCTGTAGGATCTCAGCCGATGTTATGTAGATACATGTCCGGTATCTGTAGGATCTCAGCCGATGTTATGTAGGTACATGTCCGGTATCTGTAGGATCGCAGCCGATGTTATGTAGGTACATGTTCGGTATCTGTAGGATCTCAGCCGATGTTATGTAGATACATGTCCGGTATCTGTAGGATCGCAGCCGATGTTATATAGGTACATATCCGGTATCTGTAGGATCGCAGCCATAGAGGACGTTATGTAGGTACATGTACGGTATCTGTAGGATCGCAGCCATAGAGGACGTTATGTAGGTACATGTACGGTATCTGTAGGATCGCATCCGATGTTATGTAGATACATGTCCGGTATCTGTAGGATCGCAGCCGATGTTATATAGGTACATATCCGGTATCTGTAGGATCGCAGCCATAGAGGACGTTATGTAGGTACATGTCCGGTATCTGTAGGATCGCAGCCGATGTTATGTAGGTACATGTACGGTATCTGTAGGATCGCAGCCGATGTTATGTAGGTACATGTACGGTATCTGTAGGATCGCAGCCAATGTTATATAGGTACATGTACGGTATCTGTAGGATCGCAGCCGATGTTATATAGGTACATGTACGGTATCTGTAGGATCGCAGCCGATGTTATATAGGTACATATCCGGTATCTGTAGGATCGCAGCCATAGAGGACGTTATGTAGGTACATGTCCGGTATCTGTAGGATCGCAGCCGATGTTATGTAGGTACATGTCCGGTATCTGTAGGATCGCAGCCATAGAGGACGTTATGTAGGTACATATCCGGTATCTGTAGGATCGCAGCCGATGTTATGTAGGTACATGTACGGTATCTGTAGGATCGCAGCCGATGTTATGTAGGTACATGTACGGTATCTGTAGGATCGCAGCCGATGTTATGTAGGTACATGTTCGGTATCTGTAGGATCGCAGCCATAGAGGACGTTATGTAGGTACATGTCCGGTATCTGTAGGATCGCAGCCATAGAGGACGTTATGTAGGTACATGTACGGTATCTGTAGGATCTCAGCCGATGTTATGTAGGTACATGTCCGGTATCTGTAGGATCGCAGCCGATGTTATGTAGATACATGTCCGGTATCTGTAGGATCGCAGCCGATGTTATGTAGGTACATGTTCGGTATCTGTAGGATCGCAGCCGATGTTATGTAGGTACATGTTCGGTATCTGTAGGATCTCAGCCGATGTTATGTAGATACATGTCCGGTATCTGTAGGATCTCAGCCGATGTTATGTAGGTACATGTTCGGTATCTGTAGGATCTCAGCCGATGTTATGTAGATACATGTCCGGTATCTGTAGGATCGCAGCCGATGTTATATAGGTACATATCCGGTATCTGTAGGATCGCAGCCATAGAGGACGTTATGTAGGTACATGTACGGTATCTGTAGGATCGCAGCCATAGAGGACGTTATGTAGGTACATGTACGGTATCTGTAGGATCGCATCCGATGTTATGTAGATACATGTCCGGTATCTGTAGGATCGCAGCCGATGTTATATAGGTACATATCCGGTATCTGTAGGATCGCAGCCATAGAGGACGTTATGTAGGTACATGTACGGTATCTGTAGGATCTCAGCCGATGTTATGTAGGTACATGTCCGGTATCTGTAGGATCGCAGCCGATGTTATGTAGGTACATGTACGGTATCTGTAGGATCGCAGCCGATGTTATGTAGGTACATGTACGGTATCTGTAGGATCGCAGCCAATGTTATATAGGTACATGTACGGTATCTGTAGGATCGCAGCCGATGTTATATAGGTACATGTCCGGTATCTGTAGGATCGCAGCCGATGTTATATAGGTACATATCCGGTATCTGTAGGATCGCAGCCATAGAGGACGTTATGTAGGTACATGTCCGGTATCTGTAGGATCGCAGCCGATGTTATGTAGGTACATGTCCGGTATCTGTAGGATCGCAGCCGATGTTATGTAGGTACATATCCGGTATCTGTAGGATCGCAGCCGATGTTATGTAGGTACATGTCCGGTATCTGTAGGATCGCAGCCATAGAGGACGTTATGTAGGTACATGTACGGTATCTGTAGGATCGCAGCCGATGTTATGTAGGTACATGTACGGTATCTGTAGGATCGCAGCCGATGTTATATAGGTACATGTACGGTATCTGTAGGATCGCAGCCGATGTTATATAGGTACATGTACGGTATCTGTAGGATCGCAGCCGATGTTATATAGGTACATATCCGGTATCTGTAGGATCGCAGCCATAGAGGACGTTATGTAGGTACATGTCCGGTATCTGTAGGATCGCAGCCGATGTTATGTAGGTACATGTCCGGTATCTGTAGGATCTCAGCTGTAGAGGACGTTATGTAGGTACATGTCCGGTGTCTGTAGGATCGCAGCCGATGTTATGTAGGTACATGTCCGGTATCTGTAGGATCGCAGCCGATGTTATATAGGTACATGTCCGGTATCTGTAGGATCTCAGCCGATGTTATATAGGTACATGTCCGGTATCTGTAGGATCACAGCCGATGTTATGTAGGTACATGTACGGTATCTGTAGGATCGCAGCCGATGTTATGTAGGTACATGTACGGTATCTGTAGGATCTCAGCCGATGTTATGTAGGTACATGTCCGGTATCTGTAGGATCGCAGCCGATGTTATGTAGGTACATGTCCGGTATCTGTAGGATCGCAGCCGATGTTATGTAGGTACATGTCCGGTATCTGTAGGATCTCAGCTGTAGAGGACGTTATGTAGGTACATGTCCGGTATCCGTAGGATCGCAGCCGATGTTATATAGGTACATATCCGGTATCTGTAGGATCTCAGCCGATGTTATGTAGGTACATGTACGGTATCTGTAGGATCGCAGCCGATGTTATGTAGGTACATGTACGGTATCTGTAGGATCGCAGCCGATGTTATATAGGTACATGTACGGTATCTGTAGGATCGCAGCCGATGTTATATAGGTACATGTACGGTATCTGTAGGATCGCAGCCGATGTTATATAGGTACATATCCGGTATCTGTAGGATCGCAGCCATAAAGGACGTTATGTAGGTACATGTCCGGTATCTGTAGGATCGCAGCCGATGTTATATAGGTACATATCCGGTATCTGTAGGATCTCAGCCGATGTTATGTAGGTACATGTACGGTATCTGTAGGATCGCAGCCGATGTTATGTAGGTACATGTACGGTATCTGTAGGATCGCAGCCGATGTTATATAGGTACATGTACGGTATCTGTAGGATCGCAGCCGATGTTATATAGGTACATGTACGGTATCTGTAGGATCGCAGCCGATGTTATATAGGTACATATCCGGTATCTGTAGGATCGCAGCCATAGAGGACGTTATGTAGGTACATGTCCGGTATCTGTAGGATCGCAGCCGATGTTATATAGGTACATATCCGGTATCTGTAGGATCGCAGCCATAGAGGACGTTATGTAGGTACATGTCCGGTATCTGTAGGATCGCAGCCGATGTTATGTAGGTACATGTCCGGTATCTGTAGGATCGCAGCCGATGTTATATAGGTACATGTCCGGTATCTGTAGGATCTCAGCCGATGTTATGTAGGTACATGTCCGGTATCTGTAGGATCGCAGCCATAGAGGACGTTATGTAGGTACATGTCCGGTATCTGTAGGATCGCAGCCATAGAGGACGTTATGTAGGTACATGTACGGTATCTGTAGGATCTCAGCTGTAGAGGATGTTATGTAGGTACATATCCGGTATCTGTAGGATCGCAGCCGATGTTATGTAGGTACATGTCCGGTATCTGTAGGATCGCAGCCATATAGGACGTTATGTAGGTACATGTACGGTATCTGTAGGATCGCAGCCGATGTTATGTAGGTACATGTACGGTATCTGTAGGATCTCAGCCGATGTTATGTAGGTACATGTACGGTATCTGTAGGATCTCAGCCGATGTTATATAGGTACATGTCCGGTATCTGTAGGATCTCAACTGTAGAGGACGTTATGTAGGTACATGTCCGGTATCTGTAGGATCGCAGCCGATGTTATGTAGGTACATGTCCGGTATCTGTAGGATCTCAGCCGATGTTATGTAGGTACATGTCCGGTATCTGTAGGATCGCAGCCGATGTTATGTAGGTACATGTCCGGTATCTGTAGGATCGCAGCCGATGTTATATAGGTACATATCCGGTATCTGTAGGATCTCAGCCGATGTTATGTAGGTACATGTCCGGTATCTGTAGGATCGCAGCCGATGTTATGTAGGTACATGTCCGGTATCTGTAGGATCGCAGCCGATGTTATATAGGTACATGTCCGGTATCTGTAGGATCGCAGCCGATGTTATATAGGTACATGTTCGGTATCTGTAGGATCGCAGCCGATGTTATGTAGGTACATGTACGGTATCTGTAGGATCGCAGCCGATGTTATGTAGGTACATGTTCGGTATCTGTAGGATCGCAGCCGATGTTATGTAGGTACATGTTCGGTATCTGTAGGATCTCAGCCGATGTTATGTAGATACATGTCCGGTATCTGTAGGATCGCAGCCGATGTTATGTAGGTACATGTTCGGTATCTGTAGGATCGCAGCCGATGTTATGTAGGTACATGTTCGGTATCTGTAGGATCTCAGCCGATGTTATGTAGATACATGTCCGGTATCTGTAGGATCGCAGCCGATGTTATATAGGTACATATCCGGTATCTGTAGGATCGCAGCCATAGAGGACGTTATGTAGGTACATGTACGGTATCTGTAGGATCGCAGCCATAGAGGACGTTATGTAGGTACATGTACGGTATCTGTAGGATCGCATCCGATGTTATGTAGATACATGTCCGGTATCTGTAGGATCGCAGCCGATGTTATATAGGTACATATCCGGTATCTGTAGGATCGCAGCCATAGAGGACGTTATGTAGGTACATGTACGGTATCTGTAGGATCGCAGCCGATGTTATGTAGGTACATGTACGGTATCTGTAGGATCGCAGCCGATGTTATGTAGGTACATGTACGGTATCTGTAGGATCGCAGCCAATGTTATATAGGTACATGTACGGTATCTGTAGGATCGCAGCCGATGTTATATAGGTACATGTACGGTATCTGTAGGATCGCAGCCGATGTTATATAGGTACATATCCGGTATCTGTAGGATCGCAGCCATAGAGGACGTTATGTAGGTACATGTCCGGTATCTGTAGGATCGCAGCCGATGTTATGTAGGTACATGTCCGGTATCTGTAGGATCGCAGCCGATGTTATGTAGGTACATATCCGGTATCTGTAGGATCGCAGCCGATGTTATGTAGGTACATGTCCGGTATCTGTAGGATCGCAGCCATAGAGGACGTTATGTAGGTACATATCCGGTATCTGTAGGATCGCAGCCGATGTTATGTAGGTACATGTACGGTATCTGTAGGATCGCAGCCGATGTTATGTAGGTACATGTACGGTATCTGTAGGATCGCAGCCGATGTTATGTAGGTACATGTTCGGTATCTGTAGGATCGCAGCCATAGAGGACGTTATGTAGGTACATGTCCGGTATCTGTAGGATCGCAGCCATAGAGGACGTTATGTAGGTACATGTACGGTATCTGTAGGATCTCAGCCGATGTTATGTAGGTACATGTCCGGTATCTGTAGGATCGCAGCCGATGTTATGTAGATACATGTCCGGTATCTGTAGGATCGCAGCCGATGTTATGTAGGTACATGTTCGGTATCTGTAGGATCGCAGCCGATGTTATGTAGGTACATGTTCGGTATCTGTAGGATCTCAGCCGATGTTATGTAGATACATGTCCGGTATCTGTAGGATCTCAGCCGATGTTATGTAGGTACATATCCTGTATCTGTAGGATCGCAGCCATAGAGGACGTTATGTAGGTACATGTACGGTATCTGTAGGATCGCAGCCATAGAGGACGTTATGTAGGTACATGTACGGTATCTGTAGGATCGCATCCGATGTTATGTAGATACATGTCCGGTATCTGTAGGATCGCAGCCGATGTTATATAGGTACATATCCGGTATCTGTAGGATCGCAGCCATAGAGGACGTTATGTAGGTACATGTACGGTATCTGTAGGATCGCAGCCAATGTTATGTAGGTACATGTACGGTATCTGTAGGATCGCAGCCGATGTTATGTAGGTACATGTACGGTATCTGTAGGATCGCAGCCAATGTTATATAGGTACATGTACGGTATCTGTAGGATCGCAGCCGATGTTATATAGGTACATGTCCGGTATCTGTAGGATCGCAGCCGATGTTATATAGGTACATATCCGGTATCTGTAGGATCGCAGCCATAGAGGACGTTATGTAGGTACATATCCGGTATCTGTAGGATCGCAGCCGATGTTATGTAGGTACATGTCCGGTATCTGTAGGATCGCAGCCATAGAGGACGTTATGTAGGTACATGTACGGTATCTGTAGGATCGCAGCCGATGTTATATAGGTACATGTACGGTATCTGTAGGATCGCAGCCGATGTTATATAGGTACATGTACGGTATCTGTAGGATCGCAGCCGATGTTATATAGGTACATATCCGGTATCTGTAGGATCGCAGCCATAGAGGACGTTATGTAGGTACATGTCCGGTATCTGTAGGATCGCAGCCGATGTTATGTAGGTACATGTCCGGTATCTGTAGGATCGCAGCCGATGTTATATAGGTACATGTCCGGTATCTGTAGGATCTCAGCCGATGTTATGTAGGTACATGTCCGGTATCTGTAGGATCGCAGCCATAGAGGACGTTATGTAGGTACATGTACGGTATCTGTAGGATCTCAGCTGTAGAGGATGTTATGTAGGTACATATCCGGTATCTGTAGGATCGCAGCCGATGTTATGTAGGTACATGTCCGGTATCTGTAGGATCGCAGCCATAGAGGACGTTATGTAGGTACATGTCCGGTATCTGTAGGATCGCATCCGATGTTATGTAGGTACATGTCCGGTATCTGTAGGATCGCAGCCATATAGGACGTTATGTAGGTACATGTCCGGTATCTGTAGGATCTCAGCCGATGTTATGTAGGTACATGTCCGGTATCTGTAGGATCGCAGCCATAGAGGACGTTATGTAGGTACATGTCCGGTATCTGTAGGATCTCAGCCGATGTTATGTAGGTACATGTCCGGTATCTGTAGGATCTCAGCCGATGTTATATAGGTACATGTCCGGTATCTGTAGGATCTCAACTGTAGAGGACGTTATGTAGGTACATGTCCGGTATCTGTAGGATCGCAGCCGATGTTATATAGGTACATGTTCGGTATCTGTAGGATCGCAGCCAATGTTATGTAGGTACATGTACGGTATCTGTAGGATCGCAGCCGATGTTATGTAGGTACATGTCCGGTATCTGTAGGATCGCAGCCGATGTTATGTAGGTACATGTACGGTATCTGTAGGATCGCAGCCGATGTTATGTAGGTACATGTTCGGTATCTGTAGGATCGCAGCCGATGTTATGTAGGTACATGTTCGGTATCTGTAGGATCGCAGCCGATGTTATATAGGTACATGTCCGGTATCTGTAGGATCGCAGCCGATGTTATGTAGGTACATGTTCGGTATCTGTAGGATCTCAGCCGATGTTATGTAGATACATGTCCGGTATCTGTAGGATCGCAGCCGATGTTATGTAGGTACATGTTCGGTATCTGTAGGATCGCAGCCGATGTTATGTAGGTACATGTCCGGTATCTGTAGGATCTCAGCCGATGTTATGTAGGTACATGTTCGGTATCTGTAGGATCTCAGCCGATGTTATGTAGGTACATGTTCGGTATCTGTAGGATCGCAGCCGATGTTATGTAGGTACATGTTCGGTATCTGTAGGATCTCAGCCGATGTTATGTAGATACATGTCCGGTATCTGTAGGATCTCAGCCGATGTTATGTAGGTACATGTCCGGTATCTGTAGGATCGCAGCCGATGTTATGTAGGTACATGTTCGGTATCTGTAGGATCTCAGCCGATGTTATGTAGATACATGTCCGGTATCTGTAGGATCGCAGCCGATGTTATATAGGTACATATCCGGTATCTGTAGGATCGCAGCCATAGAGGACGTTATGTAGGTACATGTACGGTATCTGTAGGATCGCAGCCGATGTTATGTAGGTACATGTACGGTATCTGTAGGATCGCAGCCGATGTTATGTAGGTACATGTACGGTATCTGTAGGATCGCAGCCAATGTTATATAGGTACATGTACGGTATCTGTAGGATCGCAGCCGATGTTATATAGGTACATGTACGGTATCTGTAGGATCGCAGCCGATGTTATATAGGTACATATCCGGTATCTGTAGGATCGCAGCCATAGAGGACGTTATGTAGGTACATGTCCGGTATCTGTAGGATCGCAGCCGATGTTATGTAGGTACATGTCCGGTATCTGTAGGATCGCAGCCGATGTTATGTAGGTACATATCCGGTATCTGTAGGATCGCAGCCGATGTTATGTAGGTACATGTCCGGTATCTGTAGGATCGCAGCCATAGAGGACGTTATGTAGGTACATATCCGGTATCTGTAGGATCGCAGCCGATGTTATGTAGGTACATGTACGGTATCTGTAGGATCGCAGCCGATGTTATGTAGGTACATGTACGGTATCTGTAGGATCGCAGCCGATGTTATGTAGGTACATGTTCGGTATCTGTAGGATCGCAGCCATAGAGGACGTTATGTAGGTACATGTCCGGTATCTGTAGGATCGCAGCCATAGAGGACGTTATGTAGGTACATGTACGGTATCTGTAGGATCTCAGCCGATGTTATGTAGGTACATGTCCGGTATCTGTAGGATCGCAGCCGATGTTATGTAGATACATGTCCGGTATCTGTAGGATCGCAGCCGATGTTATGTAGGTACATGTTCGGTATCTGTAGGATCGCAGCCGATGTTATGTAGGTACATGTTCGGTATCTGTAGGATCTCAGCCGATGTTATGTAGATACATGTCCGGTATCTGTAGGATCTCAGCCGATGTTATGTAGGTACATGTTCGGTATCTGTAGGATCTCAGCCGATGTTATGTAGATACATGTCCGGTATCTGTAGGATCGCAGCCGATGTTATATAGGTACATATCCGGTATCTGTAGGATCGCAGCCATAGAGGACGTTATGTAGGTACATGTACGGTATCTGTAGGATCGCAGCCGATGTTATGTAGGTACATGTACGGTATCTGTAGGATCGCAGCCGATGTTATGTAGGTACATGTACGGTATCTGTAGGATCGCAGCCAATGTTATATAGGTACATGTACGGTATCTGTAGGATCGCAGCCGATGTTATATAGGTACATGTCCGGTATCTGTAGGATCGCAGCCGATGTTATATAGGTACATATCCGGTATCTGTAGGATCGCAGCCATAGAGGACGTTATGTAGGTACATGTCCGGTATCTGTAGGATCGCAGCCGATGTTATATAGGTACATATCCGGTATCTGTAGGATCGCAGCCATAGAGGACGTTATGTAGGTACATGTCCGGTATCTGTAGGATCGCAGCCGATGTTATGTAGGTACATGTCCGGTATCTGTAGGATCGCAGCCGATGTTATATAGGTACATGTCCGGTATCTGTAGGATCTCAGCCGATGTTATGTAGGTACATGTCCGGTATCTGTAGGATCGCAGCCATAGAGGACGTTATGTAGGTACATGTCCGGTATCTGTAGGATCTCAGCTGTAGAGGACGTTATGTAGGTACATGTCCGGTATCTGTAGGATCACAGCCGATGTTATGTAGGTACATGTACGGTATCTGTAGGATCGCAGCCGATGTTATGTAGGTACATGTACGGTATCTGTAGGATCTCAGCCGATGTTATGTAGGTACATGTCCGGTATCTGTAGGATCGCAGCCGATGTTATGTAGGTACATGTCCGGTATCTGTAGGATCGCAGCCGATGTTATGTAGGTACATGTCCGGTATCTGTAGGATCGCAGCCATAGAGGACGTTATGTAGGTACATGTCCGGTATCTGTAGGATCTCAGCTGTAGAGGACGTTATGTAGGTACATGTCCGGTATCCGTAGGATCGCAGCCGATGTTATGTAGGTACATGTCCGGTATCTGTAGGATCGCAGCCGATGTTATGTAGGTACATGTCCGGTATCTGTAGGATCTCAGCTGTAGAGGACGTTATGTAGGTACATGTCCGGTATCCGTAGGATCGCAGCCGATGTTATGTAGGTACATGTCCGGTATCTGTAGGATCGCAGCCGATGTTATGTAGGTACATATCCGGTATCTGTAGGATCTCAGCCGATGTTATGTAGGTACATGTACGGTATCTGTAGGATCGCAGCCGATGTTATATAGGTACATGTACGGTATCTGTAGGATCGCAGCCGATGTTATATAGGTACATGTACGGTATCTGTAGGATCGCAGCCGATGTTATATAGGTACATATCCGGTATCTGTAGGATCGCAGCCATAGAGGACGTTATGTAGGTACATGTCCGGTATCTGTAGGATCGCAGCCGATGTTATATAGGTACATATCCGGTATCTGTAGGATCTCAGCCGATGTTATGTAGGTACATGTACGGTATCTGTAGGATCGCAGCCGATGTTATGTAGGTACATGTACGGTATCTGTAGGATCGCAGCCGATGTTATATAGGTACATGTACGGTATCTGTAGGATCGCAGCCGATGTTATATAGGTACATGTACGGTATCTGTAGGATCGCAGCCGATGTTATATAGGTACATATCCGGTATCTGTAGGATCGCAGCCATAGAGGACGTTATGTAGGTACATGTCCGGTATCTGTAGGATCGCAGCCGATGTTATATAGGTACATATCCGGTATCTGTAGGATCGCAGCCATAGAGGACGTTATGTAGGTACATGTCCGGTATCTGTAGGATCGCAGCCGATGTTATGTAGGTACATGTCCGGTATCTGTAGGATCGCAGCCGATGTTATATAGGTACATGTCCGGTATCTGTAGGATCTCAGCCGATGTTATGTAGGTACATGTCCGGTATCTGTAGGATCGCAGCCATAGAGGACGTTATGTAGGTACATGTCCGGTATCTGTAGGATCGCAGCCATAGAGGACGTTATGTAGGTACATGTACGGTATCTGTAGGATCTCAGCTGTAGAGGATGTTATGTAGGTACATATCCGGTATCTGTAGGATCGCAGCCGATGTTATGTAGGTACATGTCCGGTATCTGTAGGATCGCAGCCATATAGGACGTTATGTAGGTACATGTACGGTATCTGTAGGATCGCAGCCGATGTTATGTAGGTACATGTACGGTATCTGTAGGATCTCAGCCGATGTTATGTAGGTACATGTCCGGTATCTGTAGGATCTCAGCCGATGTTATGTAGGTACATGTCCGGTATCTGTAGGATCTCAGCCGATGTTATATAGGTACATGTCCGGTATCTGTAGGATCTCAACTGTAGAGGACGTTATGTAGGTACATGTCCGGTATCTGTAGGATCGCAGCCGATGTTATGTAGGTACATGTCCGGTATCTGTAGGATCTCAGCCGATGTTATGTAGGTACATGTCCGGTATCTGTAGGATCGCAGCCGATGTTATGTAGGTACATGTCCGGTATCTGTAGGATCGCAGCCGATGTTATATAGGTACATATCCGGTATCTGTAGGATCTCAGCCGATGTTATGTAGGTACATGTCCGGTATCTGTAGGATCGCAGCCGATGTTATATAGGTACATGTCCGGTATCTGTAGGATCGCAGCCGATGTTATATAGGTACATGTTCGGTATCTGTAGGATCGCAGCCAATGTTATGTAGGTACATGTACGGTATCTGTAGGATCGCAGCCGATGTTATGTAGGTACATGTCCGGTATCTGTAGGATCGCAGCCGATGTTATGTAGGTACATGTACGGTATCTGTAGGATCGCAGCCGATGTTATGTAGGTACATGTTCGGTATCTGTAGGATCGCAGCCGATGTTATGTAGGTACATGTTCGGTATCTGTAGGATCGCAGCCGATGTTATATAGGTACATGTCCGGTATCTGTAGGATCGCAGCCGATGTTATGTAGGTACATGTACGGTATCTGTAGGATCGCAGCCGATGTTATGTAGGTACATGTCCGGTATCTGTAGGATCTCAGCCGATGTTATGTAGGTACATGTTCGGTATCTGTAGGATCTCAGCCGATGTTATGTAGATACATGTCCGGTATCTGTAGGATCGCAGCCGATGTTATGTAGGTACATGTTCGGTATCTGTAGGATCGCAGCCGATGTTATGTAGGTACATGTTCGGTATCTGTAGGATCTCAGCCGATGTTATGTAGATACATGTCCGGTATCTGTAGGATCTCAGCCGATGTTATGTAGGTACATGTCCGGTATCTGTAGGATCGCAGCCGATGTTATGTAGGTACATGTTCGGTATCTGTAGGATCTCAGCCGATGTTATGTAGATACATGTCCGGTATCTGTAGGATCGCAGCCGATGTTATATAGGTACATATCCGGTATCTGTAGGATCGCAGCCATAGAGGACGTTATGTAGGTACATGTACGGTATCTGTAGGATCGCAGCCATAGAGGACGTTATGTAGGTACATGTACGGTATCTGTAGGATCGCATCCGATGTTATGTAGATACATGTCCGGTATCTGTAGGATCGCAGCCGATGTTATATAGGTACATATCCGGTATCTGTAGGATCGCAGCCATAGAGGACGTTATGTAGGTACATGTCCGGTATCTGTAGGATCGCAGCCGATGTTATGTAGGTACATGTCCGGTATCTGTAGGATCGCAGCCATAGAGGACGTTATGTAGGTACATGTCCGGTATCTGTAGGATCTCAGCCGATGTTATGTAGGTACATGTACGGTATCTCTAGGATCGCAGCCGATGTTATGTAGGTACATGTACGGTATCTGTAGGATCGCAGCCAATGTTATATAGGTACATGTACGGTATCTGTAGGATCGCAGCCGATGTTATATAGGTACATGTACGGTATCTGTAGGATCGCAGCCGATGTTATATAGGTACATATCCGGTATCTGTAGGATCGCAGCCATAGAGGACGTTATGTAGGTACATGTCCGGTATCTGTAGGATCGCAGCCGATGTTATGTAGGTACATGTCCGGTATCTGTAGGATCGCAGCCATAGAGGACGTTATGTAGGTACATATCCGGTATCTGTAGGATCGCAGCCGATGTTATGTAGGTACATGTACGGTATCTGTAGGATCGCAGCCGATGTTATGTAGGTACATGTACGGTATCTGTAGGATCGCAGCCGATGTTATGTAGGTACATGTTCGGTATCTGTAGGATCGCAGCCATAGAGGACGTTATGTAGGTACATGTCCGGTATCTGTAGGATCGCAGCCATAGAGGACGTTATGTAGGTACATGTACGGTATCTGTAGGATCTCAGCCGATGTTATGTAGGTACATGTCCGGTATCTGTAGGATCGCAGCCGATGTTATGTAGATACATGTCCGGTATCTGTAGGATCGCAGCCGATGTTATGTAGGTACATGTTCGGTATCTGTAGGATCGCAGCCGATGTTATGTAGGTACATGTTCGGTATCTGTAGGATCTCAGCCGATGTTATGTAGATACATGTCCGGTATCTGTAGGATCTCAGCCGATGTTATGTAGGTACATGTTCGGTATCTGTAGGATCTCAGCCGATGTTATGTAGATACATGTCCGGTATCTGTAGGATCGCAGCCGATGTTATATAGGTACATATCCGGTATCTGTAGGATCGCAGCCATAGAGGACGTTATGTAGGTACATGTACGGTATCTGTAGGATCTCAGCCGATGTTATGTAGGTACATGTCCGGTATCTGTAGGATCGCAGCCGATGTTATGTAGGTACATGTACGGTATCTGTAGGATCGCAGCCGATGTTATGTAGGTACATGTACGGTATCTGTAGGATCGCAGCCAATGTTATATAGGTACATGTACGGTATCTGTAGGATCGCAGCCGATGTTATATAGGTACATGTCCGGTATCTGTAGGATCGCAGCCGATGTTATATAGGTACATATCCGGTATCTGTAGGATCGCAGCCATAGAGGACGTTATGTAGGTACATGTCCGGTATCTGTAGGATCGCAGCCGATGTTATGTAGGTACATGTCCGGTATCTGTAGGATCGCAGCCGATGTTATGTAGGTACATATCCGGTATCTGTAGGATCGCAGCCGATGTTATGTAGGTACATGTCCGGTATCTGTAGGATCGCAGCCATAGAGGACGTTATGTAGGTACATGTACGGTATCTGTAGGATCGCAGCCGATGTTATGTAGGTACATGTACGGTATCTGTAGGATCGCAGCCGATGTTATATAGGTACATGTACGGTATCTGTAGGATCGCAGCCGATGTTATATAGGTACATGTACGGTATCTGTAGGATCGCAGCCGATGTTATATAGGTACATATCCGGTATCTGTAGGATCGCAGCCATAGAGGACGTTATGTAGGTACATGTCCGGTATCTGTAGGATCGCAGCCGATGTTATGTAGGTACATGTCCGGTATCTGTAGGATCTCAGCTGTAGAGGACGTTATGTAGGTACATGTCCGGTGTCTGTAGGATCGCAGCCGATGTTATGTAGGTACATGTCCGGTATCTGTAGGATCGCAGCCGATGTTATATAGGTACATGTCCGGTATCTGTAGGATCTCAGCCGATGTTATATAGGTACATGTCCGGTATCTGTAGGATCACAGCCGATGTTATGTAGGTACATGTACGGTATCTGTAGGATCGCAGCCGATGTTATGTAGGTACATGTACGGTATCTGTAGGATCTCAGCCGATGTTATGTAGGTACATGTCCGGTATCTGTAGGATCGCAGCCGATGTTATGTAGGTACATGTCCGGTATCTGTAGGATCGCAGCCGATGTTATGTAGGTACATGTCCGGTATCTGTAGGATCTCAGCTGTAGAGGACGTTATGTAGGTACATGTCCGGTATCCGTAGGATCGCAGCCGATGTTATATAGGTACATATCCGGTATCTGTAGGATCTCAGCCGATGTTATGTAGGTACATGTACGGTATCTGTAGGATCGCAGCCGATGTTATGTAGGTACATGTACGGTATCTGTAGGATCGCAGCCGATGTTATATAGGTACATGTACGGTATCTGTAGGATCGCAGCCGATGTTATATAGGTACATGTACGGTATCTGTAGGATCGCAGCCGATGTTATATAGGTACATATCCGGTATCTGTAGGATCGCAGCCATAAAGGACGTTATGTAGGTACATGTCCGGTATCTGTAGGATCGCAGCCGATGTTATATAGGTACATATCCGGTATCTGTAGGATCTCAGCCGATGTTATGTAGGTACATGTACGGTATCTGTAGGATCGCAGCCGATGTTATGTAGGTACATGTACGGTATCTGTAGGATCGCAGCCGATGTTATATAGGTACATGTACGGTATCTGTAGGATCGCAGCCGATGTTATATAGGTACATGTACGGTATCTGTAGGATCGCAGCCGATGTTATATAGGTACATATCCGGTATCTGTAGGATCGCAGCCATAGAGGACGTTATGTAGGTACATGTCCGGTATCTGTAGGATCGCAGCCGATGTTATATAGGTACATATCCGGTATCTGTAGGATCGCAGCCATAGAGGACGTTATGTAGGTACATGTCCGGTATCTGTAGGATCGCAGCCGATGTTATGTAGGTACATGTCCGGTATCTGTAGGATCGCAGCCGATGTTATATAGGTACATGTCCGGTATCTGTAGGATCTCAGCCGATGTTATGTAGGTACATGTCCGGTATCTGTAGGATCGCAGCCATAGAGGACGTTATGTAGGTACATGTCCGGTATCTGTAGGATCGCAGCCATAGAGGACGTTATGTAGGTACATGTACGGTATCTGTAGGATCTCAGCTGTAGAGGATGTTATGTAGGTACATATCCGGTATCTGTAGGATCGCAGCCGATGTTATGTAGGTACATGTCCGGTATCTGTAGGATCGCAGCCATATAGGACGTTATGTAGGTACATGTACGGTATCTGTAGGATCGCAGCCGATGTTATGTAGGTACATGTACGGTATCTGTAGGATCTCAGCCGATGTTATGTAGGTACATGTACGGTATCTGTAGGATCTCAGCCGATGTTATATAGGTACATGTCCGGTATCTGTAGGATCTCAACTGTAGAGGACGTTATGTAGGTACATGTCCGGTATCTGTAGGATCGCAGCCGATGTTATGTAGGTACATGTCCGGTATCTGTAGGATCTCAGCCGATGTTATGTAGGTACATGTCCGGTATCTGTAGGATCGCAGCCGATGTTATGTAGGTACATGTCCGGTATCTGTAGGATCGCAGCCGATGTTATATAGGTACATATCCGGTATCTGTAGGATCTCAGCCGATGTTATGTAGGTACATGTCCGGTATCTGTAGGATCGCAGCCGATGTTATGTAGGTACATGTCCGGTATCTGTAGGATCGCAGCCGATGTTATATAGGTACATGTCCGGTATCTGTAGGATCGCAGCCGATGTTATATAGGTACATGTTCGGTATCTGTAGGATCGCAGCCGATGTTATGTAGGTACATGTACGGTATCTGTAGGATCGCAGCCGATGTTATGTAGGTACATGTTCGGTATCTGTAGGATCGCAGCCGATGTTATGTAGGTACATGTTCGGTATCTGTAGGATCTCAGCCGATGTTATGTAGATACATGTCCGGTATCTGTAGGATCGCAGCCGATGTTATGTAGGTACATGTTCGGTATCTGTAGGATCGCAGCCGATGTTATGTAGGTACATGTTCGGTATCTGTAGGATCTCAGCCGATGTTATGTAGATACATGTCCGGTATCTGTAGGATCGCAGCCGATGTTATATAGGTACATATCCGGTATCTGTAGGATCGCAGCCATAGAGGACGTTATGTAGGTACATGTACGGTATCTGTAGGATCGCAGCCATAGAGGACGTTATGTAGGTACATGTACGGTATCTGTAGGATCGCATCCGATGTTATGTAGATACATGTCCGGTATCTGTAGGATCGCAGCCGATGTTATATAGGTACATATCCGGTATCTGTAGGATCGCAGCCATAGAGGACGTTATGTAGGTACATGTACGGTATCTGTAGGATCGCAGCCGATGTTATGTAGGTACATGTACGGTATCTGTAGGATCGCAGCCGATGTTATGTAGGTACATGTACGGTATCTGTAGGATCGCAGCCAATGTTATATAGGTACATGTACGGTATCTGTAGGATCGCAGCCGATGTTATATAGGTACATGTACGGTATCTGTAGGATCGCAGCCGATGTTATATAGGTACATATCCGGTATCTGTAGGATCGCAGCCATAGAGGACGTTATGTAGGTACATGTCCGGTATCTGTAGGATCGCAGCCGATGTTATGTAGGTACATGTCCGGTATCTGTAGGATCGCAGCCGATGTTATGTAGGTACATATCCGGTATCTGTAGGATCGCAGCCGATGTTATGTAGGTACATGTCCGGTATCTGTAGGATCGCAGCCATAGAGGACGTTATGTAGGTACATATCCGGTATCTGTAGGATCGCAGCCGATGTTATGTAGGTACATGTACGGTATCTGTAGGATCGCAGCCGATGTTATGTAGGTACATGTACGGTATCTGTAGGATCGCAGCCGATGTTATGTAGGTACATGTTCGGTATCTGTAGGATCGCAGCCATAGAGGACGTTATGTAGGTACATGTCCGGTATCTGTAGGATCGCAGCCATAGAGGACGTTATGTAGGTACATGTACGGTATCTGTAGGATCTCAGCCGATGTTATGTAGGTACATGTCCGGTATCTGTAGGATCGCAGCCGATGTTATGTAGATACATGTCCGGTATCTGTAGGATCGCAGCCGATGTTATGTAGGTACATGTTCGGTATCTGTAGGATCGCAGCCGATGTTATGTAGGTACATGTTCGGTATCTGTAGGATCTCAGCCGATGTTATGTAGATACATGTCCGGTATCTGTAGGATCTCAGCCGATGTTATGTAGGTACATATCCTGTATCTGTAGGATCGCAGCCATAGAGGACGTTATGTAGGTACATGTACGGTATCTGTAGGATCGCAGCCATAGAGGACGTTATGTAGGTACATGTACGGTATCTGTAGGATCGCATCCGATGTTATGTAGATACATGTCCGGTATCTGTAGGATCGCAGCCGATGTTATATAGGTACATATCCGGTATCTGTAGGATCGCAGCCATAGAGGACGTTATGTAGGTACATGTACGGTATCTGTAGGATCGCAGCCAATGTTATGTAGGTACATGTACGGTATCTGTAGGATCGCAGCCGATGTTATGTAGGTACATGTACGGTATCTGTAGGATCGCAGCCAATGTTATATAGGTACATGTACGGTATCTGTAGGATCGCAGCCGATGTTATATAGGTACATGTCCGGTATCTGTAGGATCGCAGCCGATGTTATATAGGTACATATCCGGTATCTGTAGGATCGCAGCCATAGAGGACGTTATGTAGGTACATATCCGGTATCTGTAGGATCGCAGCCGATGTTATGTAGGTACATGTCCGGTATCTGTAGGATCGCAGCCATAGAGGACGTTATGTAGGTACATGTACGGTATCTGTAGGATCGCAGCCGATGTTATATAGGTACATGTACGGTATCTGTAGGATCGCAGCCGATGTTATATAGGTACATGTACGGTATCTGTAGGATCGCAGCCGATGTTATATAGGTACATATCCGGTATCTGTAGGATCGCAGCCATAGAGGACGTTATGTAGGTACATGTCCGGTATCTGTAGGATCGCAGCCGATGTTATGTAGGTACATGTCCGGTATCTGTAGGATCGCAGCCGATGTTATATAGGTACATGTCCGGTATCTGTAGGATCTCAGCCGATGTTATGTAGGTACATGTCCGGTATCTGTAGGATCGCAGCCATAGAGGACGTTATGTAGGTACATGTACGGTATCTGTAGGATCTCAGCTGTAGAGGATGTTATGTAGGTACATATCCGGTATCTGTAGGATCGCAGCCGATGTTATGTAGGTACATGTCCGGTATCTGTAGGATCGCAGCCATAGAGGACGTTATGTAGGTACATGTCCGGTATCTGTAGGATCGCATCCGATGTTATGTAGGTACATGTCCGGTATCTGTAGGATCGCAGCCATATAGGACGTTATGTAGGTACATGTCCGGTATCTGTAGGATCTCAGCCGATGTTATGTAGGTACATGTCCGGTATCTGTAGGATCGCAGCCATAGAGGACGTTATGTAGGTACATGTCCGGTATCTGTAGGATCGCAGCCGATGTTATGTAGGTACATGTCCGGTATCTGTAGGATCTCAGCCGATGTTATATAGGTACATGTACGGTATCTGTAGGATCGCAGCCGATGTTATGTAGGTACATGTCCGGTATCTGTAGGATCGCAGCCATAGAGGACGTTATGTAGGTACATGTCCGGTATCTGTAGGATCGCAGCCGATGTTATATAGGTACATGTACGGTATCTGTAGGATCGCAGCCGATGTTATGTAGGTACATGTCCGGTATCTGTAGGATCGCAGCCGATGTTATGTAGGTACATGTCCGGTATCTGTAGGATCGCAGCCGATGTTATATAGGTACATGTCCGGTATCTGTAGGATCGCAGCCGATGTTATGTAGGTACATGTCCGGTATCTGTAGGATCGCAGCCGATGTTATATAGGTACATGTCCGGTATCTGTAGGATCGCAGCCGATGTTATGTAGGTACATGTCCGGTATCTGTAGGATCTCAGCTGTAGAGGATGTTATGTAGGTACATGTCCGGTATCTGTAGGATCGCATCCGATGTTATGTAGATACATGTCCGGTATCTGTAGGATCTCAGCCGATGTTATGTAGGTACATGTCCGGTATCTGTAGGATCTCAGCCGATGTTATGTAGGTACATGTCCGGTATCTGTAGGATCTCAGCCGATGTTATGTAGGTACATGTCCGGTATCTGTAGGATCGCATCCGATGTTATGTAGGTACATGTCCGGTATCTGTAGGATCGCAGCCGATGTTATGTAGGTACATGTCCGGTATCTGTAGGATCGCAGCCGATGTTATGTAGGTACATGTCCGGTATCTGTAGGATCGCAGCCATAGAGGACGTTATGTAGGTACATGTCCGGTATCTGTAGGATCGCATCCGATGTTATGTAGGTACATGTCCGGTATCTGTAGGATCGCAGCCATAGAGGACGTTATGTAGGTACATGTCCGGTATCTGTAGGATCTCAGCCGATGTTATGTAGGTACATGTCCGGTATCTGTAGGATCGCAGCCGATGTTATGTAGGTACATGTCCGGTATCTGTAGGATCGCAGCCATAGAGGACGTTATGTAGGTACATGTCCGGTATCTGTAGGATCGCAGCCGATGTTATGTAGGTACATGTACGGTATCTGTAGGATCGCAGCCGATGTTATGTAGGTACATGTCCGGTATCTGTAGGATCGCAGCCGATGTTATGTAGGTACATGTCCGGTATCTGTAGGATCGCAGCCATAGAGGACGTTATGTAGGTACATGTCCGGTATCTGTAGGATCGCAGCCGAAGTTATGTAGGTACATGTACGGTATCTGTAGGATCGCAGCCGATGTTATGTAGGTACATGTCCGGTATCTGTAGGATCGCAGCCGATGTTATGTAGGTACATATCCGGTATCTGTAGGATCGCAGCCATAGAGGACGTTATGTAGGTACATGTCCGGTATCTGTAGGATCGCAGCCGATGTTATATAGTTACATGTACGGTATCTGTAGGATCGCAGCCGATGTTATGTAGGTACATATCCGGTATCTGTAGGATCGCAGCCATAGAGGACGTTATGTAGGTACATGTCCGGTATCTGTAGGATCGCAGCCGATGTTATATAGTTACATGTACGGTATCTGTAGGATCGCAGCCATAGAGGACGTTATGTAGGTACATGTCCGGTATCTGTAGGATCGCAGCCGATGTTATGTAGGTACATGTCCGGTGTCTGTAGGATCGCAGCCGATGTTATGTAGGTACATATCCGGTATCTGTAGGATCGCAGCCATAGAGGACGTTATGTAGGTACATGTCCGGTATCTGTAGGATCTCAGCCGATGTTATGTAGGTACATGTCCGGTATCTGTAGGATCGCAGCCATAGAGGACGTTATGTAGGTACATGTCCGGTATCTGTAGGATCGCAGCCGATGTTATGTAGGTACATGTACGGTATCTGTAGGATCGCAGCCGATGTTATGTAGGTACATGTCCGGTATCTGTAGGATCGCAGCCGATGTTATGTAGGTACATATCCGGTATCTGTAGGATCGCAGCCATAGAGGACGTTATGTAGGTACATGTCCGGTATCTGTAGGATCGCAGCCGATGTTATATAGTTACATGTACGGTATCTGTAGGATCGCAGCCATAGAGGACGTTATGTAGGTACATGTCCGGTATCTGTAGGATCGCAGCCGATGTTATGTAGGTACATGTCCGGTGTCTGTAGGATCGCAGCCGATGTTATGTAGGTACATATCCGGTATCTGTAGGATCGCAGCCATAGAGGACGTTATGTAGGTACATGTCCGGTATCTGTAGGATCTCAGCCGATGTTATGTAGGTACATGTCCGGTATCTGTAGGATCGCAGCCATAGAGGACGTTATGTAGGTACATGTTCGGTATCTGTAGGATCGCAGCCATAGAGGACGTTATGTAGGTACATGTCCGGTATCTGTAGGATCGCAGCCGATGTTATGTAGGTACATGTACGGTATCTGTAGGATCGCAGCCGATGTTATGTAGGTACATGTCCGGTATCTGTAGGATCGCAGCCGATGTTATGTAGGTACATATCCGGTATCTGTAGGATCGCAGCCATAGAGGACGTTATGTAGGTACATGTCCGGTATCTGTAGGATCGCAGCCGATGTTATATAGTTACATGTACGGTATCTGTAGGATCGCAGCCATAGAGGACGTTATGTAGGTACATGTCCGGTATCTGTAGGATCGCAGCCGATGTTATGTAGGTACATGTCCGGTGTCTGTAGGATCGCAGCCGATGTTATGTAGGTACATATCCGGTATCTGTAGGATCGCAGCCATAGAGGACGTTATGTAGGTACATGTCCGGTATCTGTAGGATCTCAGCCGATGTTATGTAGGTACATGTCCGGTATCTGTAGGATCGCAGCCATAGAGGACGTTATGTAGGTACATGTTCGGTATCTGTAGGATCGCAGCCATAGAGGACGTTATGTAGGTACATGTCCGGTATCTGTAGGATCGCAGCCGATGTTATGTAGGTACATGTACGGTATCTGTAGGATCGCAGCCGATGTTATGTAGGTACATGTCCGGTATCTGTAGGATCGCAGCCGATGTTATGTAGGTACATATCCGGTATCTGTAGGATCGCAGCCATAGAGGACGTTATGTAGGTACATGTCCGGTATCTGTAGGATCGCAGCCGATGTTATATAGTTACATGTACGGTATCTGTAGGATCGCAGCCATAGAGGACGTTATGTAGGTACATGTCCGGTATCTGTAGGATCGCAGCCGATGTTATGTAGGTACATGTCCGGTGTCTGTAGGATCGCAGCCGATGTTATGTAGGTACATATCCGGTATCTGTAGGATCGCAGCCATAGAGGACGTTATGTAGGTACATGTCCGGTATCTGTAGGATCTCAGCCGATGTTATGTAGGTACATGTCCGGTATCTGTAGGATCGCAGCCATAGAGGACGTTATGTAGGTACATGTCCGGTATCTGTAGGATCCCCACGTTGGTTATGATCGCTCTTTGTGTTCTGCAGTATATCTTGGCTTGTGCAGCTATTCTAAGCTATCGGACGACATGTTGGTTTCTCTAGTAATGGAAGCCCCCGGGCAGATGTTCTCTCTTCCACAAGTCATCTTGCTTATTTATTTGCACAGAATTAGTATGTTCCCATTTTAGCGTCATTTCATTTCACCCTAACTGGTAACTTGTTCTCGTCTTTAAGCTAATTAGTCTGCCATTGTTAGTCAGGAGATCAGTACGAGCCGGCGAGCTCATTCCGAAGATTATGGTTGCCATGGTGGCAATAAAATATATTTTCAAAAAATGTGGGTTCTTGTCAGATGTGTTTAAAAAGTGTGTCAATCACCTGTGTGTTACATATGTTCTGTATTAGAAGTGCCATGTAAAAACATGTGTGCCGTGTCATTCCTGCCGGATGACAAGCCGAGTGGGTGGAAAACGTGTCCCCTCCAAAATACGCGACTCTAGATACTTCAATGGTATAGAATGGTGGGATAATTGTAACAATGTAACCTTATTGGTAAGAAGACCATCCTAGTTATAAGGATCTACAGTCTGATGGATGAGGGTCTGATAGATGAGGGCTCCCCGTCTAGGACCCGCACATGTCCCATCGAAGTGAATGGGTGAGCTGGGCGTCACTATTGCTCTCATTGTACCAAAGAGCAATCTCCATGATGTGAGTTATAGGGTCTAGGCAGTGCACATGACAATCATAGCAGGGGGGGAGGGAGGAGGCGCTGGAAGATCTTCGGTGCAATGAAAGCAAAGGTGATACCGCATTGCACTAAACAGCTCAGGAACCATAGCAGGAAAGAAAGGTAATATCTATATAACCGAGATTGTGAAGCAGAAAGAAGCGTTTTATTCATGTGAGTGCCGCCTATCTGTGCTTATAGTACAACAGAGACAGACTGGAACTATTAGTGATGCCATAAAGGAATCTTCCTACTAAAATAAGTGATGAAACCTGGTTAGGCCATGCCGTCATGACTGCTAAACCCCGTACTCCTTAGAAGAATATGGCTGCACCACCTCTTATACGAAGCAGCGCCACAGACGCCGTGGACAGGTACCGAGCTGTTTCTAGAAGAAAATAGCCATCATTTTCTAATCCTGCGCAATCCCTTTAAGTGCTGTGACTGCTTCATTGATTTTTGCCTGCTTAGCAGCTTCTGGTTACCTGTTATATAGGGAATTACATCTCGGCCACATTCACATGAATGTTTTTGCTGCAGTTCCCTGCACAGTAGGTGTCTGAGAGTCTTACTGGGCTCAAAAAATGCTGTCGGGTTCCAACTCCTAACACCGCGCTGAACTGCTGCTTAAAGGGGACCCTGCAATTTTACAAGTGCTTTGTCCTCTTCTGTATTCACCTTGGTCTGTCTATAGGCACGCACTAGTCATTATATACAAAGCTGCAGTAACTTGCACCGCTGCTACTAAGTAGATGGACCAATGTAAGTGAGTGCACTAGTCATTGTGTAGGTGCACCACGGCCCCTGCAGGTCGCCAAACAAAAACAGCCGCATATAACGTCTAAGGCTTCTGCTATCCCAGGGGTAGGGAACGTACGGCTCTCCAGCTGTTGCAAAACTACAACTCCCAGCATGCAAACTGGCTCTGCTGTTCTGGGAACTCCCATGGAAGTGAATGGAGCATGCTGGGAGTTGTAGTTTCACAGCAGCTGGAGAGCCGAAGGTTCCCTACCCCTGTGCTATCCTATGATGGTTGGTTATAATAACTTCCATTTAGTGTCCTTCTAATCTTCTCTCCTGCGCTCCTGCTCACTCCTCCCCTCTCCTTAGACTTCTATAGTCTTCTGAGTCATGTTCAGTCATTTTCACAGTGAAAGTAATTTTAGCAAAGGGAGGAGGCGCAGGAAAATGCCCTGATAATAATAATAGATAATAAATATATTACAAAGTATCTCACAATTGCCTGTGCTATTCAATGATGGAAATAATCCTTTAGCCTGAGGTTCCAAGTTGCAGAAACACAGATTTTGTTTTGTTGCAGATTTTGTTGCATTATTATCCGTCTGTTTACCAATATATTCTATGCAGATTGTATGTGTTCTGTGTATTGATACATTAGATTAGGATGCCAGGACATAGGGGTGTGGGCCTGTTGGATAAGAGGGTCACCGCACCATATAGCATATCATACATTAGCATGGTCATGAACCCTGGTAGACAATCATACAATGTCACAGCACCGCTACGGAAACACCTATGCACCACCGAAATCGAAATGCGTCATTCCAGAAGATTCCTGTAATCAGACTTTATTTTGGAGGACAAGTACAGCAGAACGCAGAGGGGCGAATCCATTTTGCTAGCCTTGGTTTGCCTGCACACATCGCTTTATTTAGATGTGCTAAAAGATAAGACCGTGCAGCTGTTTTTAATGTGATTTTGGAAACAATGTCGCAAGATGGTAAGTAGCAATTCTGAGGTTTTATCTTTGGTATTACACAGGGATTGAGGAAAATAATTGCGTTGCAGCTGCCTGCCTCCTTTACAAGCCAGCTCAATGTGGGCCTCGCCCCGGGCTAACAAATTGATAATATTCCACCAGCTGACAGGGCTGCACCAGTGGGACCTCCGGAGAGACGAGTCCCAGGAAAAGAAAGGAAAACATTGATTTTTATGAAACCATCCAAATGATAAAACCGCTGACGGAAATGTGACAAGTGAGAAAGCCAAATGGTCCAAGGAAAGTATTGTGATGTCAGAACGAAATGCAAAATCCATCCATCTTCTGTGACATCAAATAGGAGTGACACGCAGGGAGACATTCGCCTTTATTGCAAGTCGCTCACTCCAGATCATTATTCTGTGCCATTGCTGTAATTAAACCTAGTAATGAGACGTGTTACCCCGAGCCGAGCCCTATGGATTCAGCCGCAACGAAGACAAAGGAGGAACCTTTATATGTCACCAGCGATGGAGCAGTTCTATGCTTGTCATTTACTGGATTTTATCTACATAATACTGTAACAAGCGCTGGGTCTTCTACACGCGATGGTGGAAATTCAGCAATCCCTGTCTGTCTGTTTTATGGCCTAGAGGGATGATGTGGAGAACATGGAGAACGAACGTGCGCCATAAGCCCCAATCCGCACCTCGCTGGGGTCTGGATTCCTATATGGAGTAGATTTCTATTCTGGCTCTTGTTCCTCTGCTGCCCCTACAGATGGGAGAACTGTTGGTCGCAAGGCCGATGTCAGTCTATGTAATGGACATGTGGCCCGAGCGAAGGGATCGGTGACAGCATTGAGAGTTGGACGGCAGCAGAGGGGACAGAGGAATGACAATATATATTATTGTGCGGTAAATGTTCCCGACCCCTAGTCTCCACCATCTTAAAGAAGGCCTGTCACCGAGTGCAGAATACTATATGGCGTACCTTATTTCATTGCCGGTGTGCCCCTAATCCTTCGCTTATTTCATATCCTGGGTAGAAATAACTGCAAGGGGTAGGCGAGAACTCCATTGACCTCTATACTCCATTGACCTCTATACTCCATTGACCTCTATACTCCATTGACCTCTATACTTCTATGACTTCTATACTTCTGTGGCCTGTATACTCCATTGACCTCTATACTTCTATGACCTCTATACTCTATTGACCTCCATACTCCGTTGACCTCTATACTCCATTGACCTCTATACTCCATTGACCTCTATACTTGATTGACCTCTATACTCCATTGACCTCTATACTCCATTGACCTCTATACTCCATTGAGCTCTTTACTTCTGTGACCTCTATACTTCTATGACCTCTATACTCCATTGACCTCTATACTCCGTTGACCTCTATACTTGATTGACCTGTATACTCCATTGACCTCTACATTTCTATGACCTCTATACTCCATTGACCTCTATGCTTCTATACTCCATTGACCTCTATACTTCTATGACCTGTATACTCCATTGACCTCTATACTTGATTGACCTCTATACTCCATTGACTTCTATACTCCATTGACTTCTATACTCCATTGACTTCTATACTTCTCTATATATTCAGCTGTAACATACAGGACACTGTCATTGGGTTCTTGGGATGCCGTTGTCATGAAGATGGCAGGATGGGATGATTTGTTCGGCTATATGGAATATAAAAGTAGATCCCTGTCGAGAGAGGCTTCTTTCTATTTTTATAAGAATGATGAAGCGACTACTGAACGCTACGAGCGCGCCAAAGTGATTTCTGGCATTTCATGGTGACAGGAAAGAAGAAATTGCAATGTGATATTGACTATTACCACAGCATTATTACTTCTTGAGCTTTGCGAAAGGGCACATATAATGAAATTCCTTTCCATCCAGATGTTGATTTAAAAAGGTGCATGCCACCAATTTACCGCGACTTTACCCGCTAACTGCGTCCTCGCTGTTAACCCTTCCATGTCCTGGAGCTTTGTGGATGCTCAGGGACCGTATACAGCGATATATACAATGCATTGCTATAAACTGCTATCTTTGGCTTTGTTTGACAGATCCTAATCCTTTTTTGCCTTCCCCTGGATCAACACTGTAGGTCAGGAGTAAGGAACCTTCTGCACTCCAGCTGTTGCAAAACTACAACTCCCAGCATGTATACTCGCTCCGCTGTTCTTGGAACTCCCATGGAAGTGAACGGAGCATGCTGGGAGTTGTAGTTTCACAGCAGCTGGAGAGCTGAAGGTTCCCTACCCCTGGTGTAGGGGATTGTAGGGTTATAGGTTGGACTTGATGGACTGATGTCTTCATCCAAATTCGTCTACTATGTAACTATGTAACGGATTCCATTGACTTCTAATGAATCAGTCCGGATTCTGACAGGTTTCTGTTTTCTCGTATACTTGGCAGGATCGCCCAGCAGACTATTCTTACATTACTAGCTCCATATTTTATCACTTTTAGGTCCACATTTTGACTCTTTGTTGGTCTTTCTCTTCAGTAAGCAGGGACAGTAGACGGCCATATTGGAGTAATGAAGACAAATCCTCGGGTCACCCAGTCCCCATTCTCCGTATCCCCAGACTCCTACACGCGCCGTCATCCCTTCCCTCTCTTCTCAGCTTATCATAGTATTTAATAGGTTTATCTGGCTCTTAAAGGGCTTATCCTAGTAATAGGGTTTTTTTATACATAAAGTCTTATTAGCAGATTGTGTTTCTATCATAGGAAATACCTTTATGAACATTTTTCCTTAAATGTGTCCCCCTGTTGGTGCTCGTGATAATCTTCTGGAGGTGAAGACAAAATCCATCCCCTTCTCCTACTGGCAGTCACCAATGCCGAGCCTTCTTACCTGTAGATAGGTGATATGGGATCAGAGAAGTTAAAGGGGTTATCCAGGTTTTTTAAGGCCTGACAAGGATCCTTCCAGTCCCCAAACTATACAGTACATGGAGCCAGACACAGATATGTGTGTATAGTGTCCTGGTGCTGTTACTGGTGCTCGGCGCCATTGACTTCAATAGAGTTACAGTACTAGACAACATACATGTCCTCCAGAACTCAGTACATGGATGTGAACATTGCTATAGACTATTAATACTAGGTGGAAACGACAAATGGGAATTAAAATGGTCTGTACAATTAATATAAGTATCAATTATAGAATGGGAACAGAAGCCACAACACCCATCTAGGGGTTAATAGATTACCCGAAGGGGGGAGGGTTCACTTGACAATCCTTATAGATCTTTGATGCTTCCTCCAATGGTCTCCTTTCATGACCGTGGAAATAATAGATGTAATTGTAAGTAACAATAGAATAATAGAACCTGAAGTATCACTATATATATATAAATTCTCATAATATACATTCATGACCCCTGTCTAATAGACAAAAGCAAACCCGCCCCACAGACCCCGCAGACCCCGATCCCGTTCTGACTGATACACTGTAATAAGACAAGAGCTTGCTTTTCCAAGGCTTTCCCATCGGCTCAAGGGTTTGCTTGTGACATTTTAATCGTGATATTAAAGCGAAGCCTTTGCCGTCCCTTGTGGAGCCGATCGCTGCGGCGTTGGGGGTATCTGTGGTAGAAAAGTGTCAGGACCTTCAGCAGAAAACGCTTTCCTAGGTGAAGTGCCTGATAAATTATTCATCTGTAACGTGGGATAACAATCCAATTACAATAGAGACCCTTCTGTCCAGGTTATGGTGAAGTCCATAGGTATTAGCAGTATCTGTCTATTACTCTCATACACATGTCATTTATGGATCCTATTTACATACATATCTATAAGTTAGTCATTTAGTTATGAGATATCCTTTGTTATCTGTATTTTCCAGCTGTAGTGTGTAATGGCGGGACCTGGAGCCGGAATCCGCGGAGCGGCGCCTATTAACATGCTAAGAGCTGGATTAGTATTTCACATTAATATAAATCTGCTATAGGAATAGTTACCTGTTCTTTATGTGACTTCATCCTATAGATTGCATCCGTCATATATTGTATCTGAAGTATTAAGCAATCACCCATACAATTAGAATGTGATCTAATGTAAGATGATGGCTGTCCTATACATTGTATCTGAGGACAGTATACACAGATACATTGTATCTCAGGACAGTATACACAGCTACATTGTATCTCAGGACAGTGTACACAGATACATTGTATCTCAGGACAGTATACACAGATACATGATGTCTCAGGACAGTATACACAGATACATTGTATCTCAGGACAGTATACACAGATATATTGTATCTCAGGACAGTATACACAGATACATTGTATCTCAGGACAGTATACACAGATACATGATGTCTCAGGACAGTATACACAGATACATTGTATCTCAGGACAGTATACACAGATACATTGTATCTCAGGACAGTATACACAGCTACATTGTATCTCAGGACAGTGTACACAGATACATTGTATCTCAGGACAGTATACACAGATACATGATGTCTCAGGACAGTATACACAGATACATTGTATCTCAGGACAGTATACACAGATATATTGTATCTCAGGACAGTATACACAGATACATTGTATCTCAGGACAGTATACACAGATACATGATGTCTCAGGACAGTATACACAGATACATTGTATCTCAGGACAGTATACACAGATACATTGTATCTCAGGACAGTATACACGGATACATTGTATCTCAGGACAGTGTACACAGATACATTGTATCTCAGGACAGTATACACAGATACATTGTATCTCAGGACAGTATACACAGATACATTGTATCTCAGGACAGTATACACAGCTACATTGTATCTCAGGACAGTGTACACAGATACATTGTATCTCAGGACAGTATACACAGATACATTGTATCTCAGGACAGTATACACGGATACATTGTATCTCAGGACAGTATACACAGATACATTGTATCTCAGGACAGTATACACAGCTACATTGTATCTCAGGACAGTGTACACAGATACATTGTATCTCAGGACAGTATACACAGATACATGATGTCTCAGGACAGTATACACAGATAGGGTGCATTCACACTGAGTAAACGCTAGCTTATTTTGTAGAGTAAAATTACACTTGTAAATTTTGCTATCCCATTGACTTCAATGATATTTTTTTACAAGTGTAAAAATACGCCTGTAAAAAATACGCCTGTAAAAAATACGCCTGTAAAAATACGCCTGTAAAATGTCATTGAAGTCAATGGGATAGCAAAATTTACAAGTGTAATTTTACTCTACAAAATAAGCTAGCGTTTACTCAGTGTGAATGCACCCATACATTGTATCTCAGGACAGTATACACAGATACATTGTATCTCAGGACAGTATACACAGATACATTGTATCTCAGGACAGTATCACAGATACATTGTATCTCAGGACAGTATACACAGATACATTGTATCTCAGGACAGTATACATAGATACATTGTATCTCAGGACAGTATACATAGATACATTGTATCTCAGGACAGTGTACACAGATACATTGTATCTCAGGACAGTATACACAGATACATTGTATCTCAGGACAGTATACACAGATACATTGTATCTCAGGACAGTATCACAGATACATTGTATCTCAGGACAGTATACACAGATACATTGTATCTCAGGACAGTATACATAGATACATTGTATCTCAGGACAGTATACACAGATACATTGTATCTCAGGACAGTATACACAGATACATTGTATCTCAGGACAGTGTACACAGATACATTGTATCTCAGGACAGTATACACAGATACATTGTATCTCAGGACAGTATACACAGATACATTGTATCTCAGGACAGTATACATAGATACATTGTATCTCAGGACAGTATACACAGATACATTGTATCTCAGGACAGTATACACAGATACATTGTATCTCAGGACAGCATACACAGATACATTGTATCTCAGGACAGTATACACAGATACATTGTATCTCAGGACAGTATACATAGATACATTGTATCTCAGGACAGTATACACAGATACATTGTATCTCAAGACAGTATACACAGATACATTGTATCTCAGGACAGTATACACAGATACATTGTATCTCAGTACAGTATACACAGATACATTGTATCTCAGGACAGTATACACAGATACATTGTATCTCAGTACAGTATACACAGATACATTGTATCTCAGGACAGTGTACACATATACATTGTATCTCAGGACAGTATACACAGATACATTGTATCTCAGGATAGTATACACAGATACATTGTATCTCAGGACAGTATACACAGATACATTGTATCTCAGGACAGTATACACGGATACATTGTATCTCAGGACAGTATACACAGATATATTGTATCTCAGGACAGTATACACAGATACATTGTATCTCTGGACAGTATACACGGATACATTGTATCTCAGGACAGTATACACAGATATATTGTATCTCAGGACAGTATACACAGATACATTGTATCTCAGGACAGTATACACAGATACATTGTATCTCAGGACAGTATACACGGATACATTGTATCTCAGGACAGTATACACAGATACATTGTATCTCAGGACAGTATACACAGATACATTGTATCTCAGGACAGTATACACAGATACATTGTATCTCAGGACAGTATACACAGATACATTGTATCTCTAGACTACACGCAGTGGCAGCTCCAGACCATTTACCTATATACAGTAGGAAGGCCGGTGGATAGGACGGTGTATTGTGCGTACGATAGATCCGCATGGCTGCAGGTATTGTAGAATGATGGCAGTAAGCGGCTCCATGTAAGAGATTGATGGCGCGGCTTGTAGCAGTCTATCATCGGGTCTGCTCGCTTGACCTTTCTCAATTCCGGGAGCAGAAGAATTATATTGGTCCCTGTCACTCCATTGTTCTTCCAACGCCTATACAGGGATATCATACCTGACATCTGCCGGATTTTTAACATTGCAAGGCCAAATGATTCAATATTATTTCCTGGGGAAGGTATTGATTGGAAGGAGCTGCATTTGGAAAGTGGAGAATAACATTTAGTAAGGTATGATGGATGTCTGTGATATCTAAGCTCATCGCTTCCACTTTACTTTATGGGGTAAACTTGTATATACTTAGGGTTGTCACATGACTAATGTCTTCTACATTTGCATAATCCTGTAGCCTTCATGCAATGCTTCAGGTTATCATATATTGACTGTACATTAGGTGTAGGAACTACTACACCATCATTATACAATGTACGACATCCAGAGTGAAAATGTTCTTCTCCCCTTAACATTACCTTGTGACTGTCTGATGTTTCTGCCGGTCTGTGTGTCCTGGCCTCTCATGATGGTGTCCCAAAATGGATATGTGATGGCTACAGACTGTGTGACCTCAGTGGCCATGACAGGTCACCGGTACGGCCAATGACTGGCTACACCACATACATGTCTGTGTCGAGAGAGACTGGAGACTGGCAGGGGACAACAGGAGCAATGGGGAGTTGGGCCGTCGGCTTTCACTACTTTAATAACAATCAAAACAATTTTTAGAAAATGAAAGGGGCGCTCCATTCTTAGATGGTCCATTCATCGATGATCAGAAGGGGCTGCAGTGCTTATACCAGGGTGATTCCGGCACAGTTGGGTTTTTTTCCTCTGGCGCCCATTGTAGTTCGTTTCGTTCCCTAATATGCTAATTAGCCTTTCTACTGTCAAGTAGGTGATCAAATAAAAAAAAGGGGTCTGCCTCTAATTGGACAACCCAGTTGCCTAATTATCATATCAGGCATTGATCACTTAGGAATAGGAGGCTACAGATGAAATGCCAACTGCTCTGGAACCGCTGCAAACAGTGACTATTAAAGGGATGTAAGGAACTGGGGACGGGGAAAGGTCTTCTTTAACCCTTGCTTTATCACACCGCTTGGAAGTGCGGAGGCCTGACCCTCACCAGAATGGCCGCCTCTTGTAGGAAGTACAGCTCTGAAGCTCTCAGGCCTACGTAGTCTGTTCCCTGTAGTCACATTCGTGGTAGACTAAGGTAAACACTCCTGGGCATGTGCAGATTTTATTGTTCAGATAGAGAATCAATGTTCCTGTGTAAAGTAATGTGCTACAAAGTATCTCCATCTGTTCTAGAATATTTGCAATTTAATCTAAACAATAAAGTCATTATCTTCCCATAGACACTTGTGTTATTATTCGATCCGAGGCTAATAACGGATGAGTCAATCCCACCGCAGGATTCGGCTCGGAAATATTACCGCAGATGATTATGCAAACTATCATTTTATATGTTTTTGTCTTTACTACGCTCAAAAAAAAAAAAAAAAAAAAAAAAAAAAAGAGCAAGAAGAAGTTTTAATGAACCTTCTTAACCTCCTCTTAATGTAAGAAGATGAAAGCGGAATATTTGATTCCCAGATTCCGGATTCGTTCCTGTGTTTTGAACCATTTTTGCTGCACTAATAGGAGTCATTTTGTGTTAAAACTTTCATTTTTATCAGGGAATAAATGTATTATTTTTCCCTTGATTTTGTATGAGATCGTGCGGTTTATCGTACTTGTCCTGGAGTAAATGACTATAAACCCTCTTAGGATTTGCACCTGATCCTGAAACAGAAAAATCTCTTGTGCTACAATATTTTGTTACTTTTCTTTATTTCCTACTGGTGACCTTAAAGTGGACCTTTCACCATTTCCATCAATTCAAGTCCTCGGCCTTTGTTAGGCGGCTCTCTGCTGATTCCAACACAGTTGGAGTTTTTCTTCTAGCCCCCGCCATTCCTGATCCACAAGTGCAGGCAGTTTTGGTGCCTGTTGTGCTATATAAGGTCAGGTGGGCGGAGCCAGACAGGGGGTGTGTGATTCAGTGCTTCAATCAGAAGCAGCCGGTGTCAGGGCTCAGGATCCCACCTCCTTGTCTGCTCTTATGCCGTTCACTATCTATAATACATAGCATTATGCTTTGATACAGATGTATATACCTGGCAATATAAATATTTATATTTGAAATAAGAAACGATCAACTTTTATTTCTAATTACTAATTTTTTATTGATTGCAATTTTTTGGATACTTTTTATTTTTACACAGTACCACAAAGGGAATTGATCACAGGATTTATATACAATATACTGCAGATGTACATTGTATGGTATATAGGTCCTGTTTCTACAGGAGCCGGGTTGTTAGTCCTCGTGGCTGCCATGGCAATCCTTAGAAATCCCACAATCTCGTCTCTCCCACGCCCTCCTCTAAGCACTTCGATGCCGTAATCGCTATTGATCGCATCATCTAAGGGGTTAATACTCCGGGAACTGAATCAGGCTCCAAATGGATAATGCCTCCATACTAGCTGTATCTCAGCACTGCACTGGCATGATGATGAGTATTATCTATATGCTCAGGGTGACGTAACACTACGGCGCCGGGAGAGAAGGAGTTAAGCATAGAAAGAAACGCTCCGAACAGTCCTTGTAAAGGGAGTCGCTGTAATCTCTTCTCAGCATTCCTTCTCTACCTGTCCATCGGCCATGTTTCCAAAAACTTAGGCAGAACAGGCAAGTTACGGTCCACATTAGACTCCGTGTCTGCGTTTTACCGGCCACCAGAGGGAAATAACAATTTCTATAAAACAGAATATATTGTATATTTCCCTTCATTGTTGGGCCGTGTTACTGACGATGAAGGATACAAGAGAAGATACGATGAATGATCTCATCCCCTATATGAAGTATTACTAGTAACATTGTATCATCTTCTAATCACATTCCTACTCTAAGCAATATATTCTAAGTAAATCTGATATTGCCGGGGCCCTACGTTGCAACTATGTTGCTTTTTTTGTTGCAGATTTTGTTGCGATTTCTTCTGCAAAAGGAATGGGAACTATATAGGAAGTTCTTATACTTCTCCCTTCTGCTCAATCCACTCCTGACTTTGGCTCAAAAAACTGCAACAAAAAAAGCCGCGTTTCCCTCGTGGTGGGGCTTTAGCCTTAGGCCGAGGCCCCACGTCGCGAATGCGTGTCAGAAACATTGCAGCTAAAAATGCTGCGTATTACAGAACCTGCAAAATGGATGGGATTTTTGCTAATTCTACCCACACATTGCAATAAAAGATCTTGCAGCGGAAATGCTACGATTTCAAAAACATTTGCTTTATTGTAAACTGCAGCGTGTCCATTATATAATAAGGAAACCCTGGTGTATAATAGGGACAGAAAGTCTGCAGCGGACTGTCTGAGTAAAACGCTGCAGAAAAAAACAATGCAATTTTTGGCTGTCTTGCAACAGTTTTGCGATTGACTTGGCCGTACTTTTGCAAAAATTCCTGCACCAAAGAACCCGCGTCTATAAAACAAACTTACCAAACGTTTGCTATCTTTGCAATGTTTGATGAATATCTTTTGTATCAGAAAGTTATACCAATAACTGCAGGGTGACCAGTTCAGCTCTGCTACATCTATAAGGTCTCAGTCCTGAGTCAGTAGTGAGACATCTGCAGAATACAAGGCGTCTATTTGCTAATAATAAGATGACCGGGCCTTTGTTTGTGTTTTATTAATTAAACTTCAGAACTGGAAACCCTTTTGCACCCGCCTGGAAATGGCCAATGATACGGTGCAAAATATTACTAATGTCTATGATTAAATAGTAAAAAAAAATCTGATGCCGTGCCAGTGGGAATATTTGCAGAAATATAGAGATCGTAACACGACTGATTCTGCCGTGCAATTATCTCTCCTTTTGAGTCAGTCTCTGTGGGTTTCAGATTCAGAGCTTTTTGGCAGGATTTGGCTTTTAACAACAGGCACGAATGCAAAAAGGCTGGTAAATGGGATGAACAAAAAAAAAATACACAAATATATGTTTATAGATGGATCGAAAATTGATCCGTCAGGCGGAAGGAGAAATAGACGCCGCTCTGTGCAGTCAGACTGACGGAGAATAGGGTCTTAGGGCTGTGTCTGTCACTTCATGTCACCAGGTATGGAAAGTTATCAAGTATAATTTTTACATAAAAGTCTATGGAAAGAGGAAAGGCTGCTGGAAAAGACATAAACAATCGCTGCAGCTCTGCTGTGGGTCAGGAAGCTCTTATAACACTGCTATGCTGTGGAATGAGGAAATAACTTACCCCACTCCTCTCCATAGACTTCTTGTTTTTAATGTAGATTTTGAGCCCCACATAGAGCTCACAATGTACATTTTTTCCCCTATCAGTATGTCTTTGGAATATGGGATGGAAATCCATGCAAACATGGGGAGAACATACAAACTCCTTGCAGATGGTTTTTTGCCCTTGGCGGGATTTGAACACCAGGACTCCAGCGTTGCAAGGCTGCAGTGCTAACCACTGAGCCACCGTGTGGCCCCTTCTCCATAGACTTCTGTGTGCAGTGAATATAGAGACTCTAAACAAATAGTCTGAGCGAAAGAAAGCTGACCATGCACAAGATGGGGTCTATATAGATAACCTTATGTCTACATTTTAACCAGGCCTTTGTTACTAGGGAGTCGCCTCTCCAAACAGTTACAGGTTTCTGTTACATTGCAGAAAATCAGAACAGAGTATCACAAATGATTGCAGTGTCACATGATGGACTCTTAGGCCGGGGCCCCACGGTTCTTTCCACCGCGTTTAGTGCTGCGATTACGGCCCGTGGGGCCTTAGCCTTATACGTTATTGTGCCTTGTGTATAATTGGGGGTTTGTCTGGGACTGTGATATTGATAGCTGTGACCTCTTCACTGCTTGCCAGATACAGCGCCATACCTTGTATAGTGGCTGTTCTTGATATTGCAGCTCGGCCACATTCCTTTCCAGGGACTTGTTCATGGATGTCACTGCCTGATAAGAGGAAGTGGAGCTCGATATTCGGGTTAATCCTCCTGGAGAACGCCTTTCAGGTGTCATCTCTGTAAATCCCATAGAGTCTTACTGAGCACATGGAGGCTATACAGTACTATGTGTGTCCTGCAGTATATACTCCCATATACTCTTCCCTTCTTATGCATCAGTTTCACATCAATGTATTTATAACACACCTCCGAGTATTAGGGAGGCGTACAGCTTGTGTGTCCTGCAGTATATACTCCCATATACATCGCCCTTCCTATGCATCAGTCTCACATCACATGCATTTATAACACCTCCGAATTTGCATGTTCCCTTTCTGCTGGTGCGGGTTTCCTCCTACACTCCAAATACATGTTTAGATTGATTGGCTTCCTATGAAGACGTCTATGTGGGGGTTTGGGAAAGGAAATGCAGGCTGTGAACCCCGCCGGTGACAGGAATTGATGTGAATGATCTTATTCTGTGTGTAATGATAAAGTGTGTCAGTGCTATGTAAATAGCAGCAATAAATAATATAAGGTGAATAAGCCCCATGCCGGCACAACAATAGCTGTATGAACCCCAGCGCTATCAGAAAGCGACATCAGACGCGGTGTCTTTGGTTTGCACCGCATGCACCAGATCCCTCATGTGGCTTTTCTTTAAAAAAAATGAGCAGGAATCAATGAACTATAGATATAGCTGTCTGTTTACTAATGGGGGCCTGAAATGGAGCTGCTTTATTAATACCGCACGACAGCGACATTAACCTGGCACCTCATTATCACCGCCACTAAAGCACTGAATTATGTATTGCCGCCATATGCTGCATGGGGCTGACTTGCATAAGCAGGGCCTCTACCTGCCGTCCTAGGTTTGCATTGTATTCTGCTTCTCCCCGACTGCCCCTGGAGATGATGTAGGATCTGTCCACTACCTGTCAGTCCGTGCACCCAAGGCCAGGCCTGCTCGGATCCTTCACACTTGTCTTCTTCAATCCTGCACTGCAAGACAGGTGAAAAATAAAAGAATAGATAAAGCCGCAACTCTCAGGAAACAAGGAGCACACCATGCAGTGCAGACACCACCATGGCCACTCCGCCATTAACCCCTGATCTGCTACCATGGCCATATAATTACCCCTCTGATACATAGGTGAATATCTCAGGGTCCAATGCTCATATTGCATCCTATTAGACAGAATCAAATGTAAAATTCAGTCTTGTTTCTGCCAGACAGAAGGATGAACTGCAGAGAAACTAGTGATGGGCAAAGTGTGTAAGACAGTCAGGTGTGGGTTGCGAAACTCAAAGTGTCAAACATGGAACTTCCCATGATTATAGTCACTGGTGTAATACATAATCCCTACCAGCTAGTCAGCCGTCCTGAAGAGGATCATGGGACGTTCACTCTCTCACAGACTGATGACGTCACCTTCATTGATCACATGGTACAGCTGCAGTCCAACCCTATTCAAGTGAATGGAGCCGTTCTGCAATACCAAGCGCAGCCCCAATATGTGATCAGGTCGTCAATATAGAAGTCCTGCAAAACCTTGTTAAACCCAAATGGTGTCAGAAATCTTCTGAGTCAACTTTAATCCATGTCAACAGGCTGCAAGTGTGATTTAGTTATTGCCACCACCTGTTAGGTGCCTCAAGTAAGTAACAGGTGCTGTTAATTACACAAATTAGAGAAGCATCACATGATTTTTCAAACGGTGCCGATACTTTTGTCCACACCCTTTTTTATGTTTGCTGTGGAATTATATCCAATTTGGCTTTTTGACAATTCTTTTTGTGGGTTTCCATTGAGGACAAATTAAATGAAGATAATACCAAAGAATTTGTGATTGCAATCATTTTCTGGAAGAAAAGGAGTATTATCAGACAGAATTGCAGGGGTGGCAATACTTTTGGCCAACACTGTACCCATCTGATCAGAACTTTGACAAGCAGAGTCAGAGCGTCTTCTGGCTCAGCCTCCAATCCGGGGCTGAGGCGGGGTATATAAAGCTGGCTCTGACACTAATGTATTGCTTGTGATTGCATCTTGTAGGGTCTCTGTGGCTCAGTCCTAGTCCCTCACCATGTTTTTCTGCTGATCTCCAGCTTTTGCTTGTTCCCCTGATACCTGACTCAATCTGTTCTCTTTTCGTTTTGGCTATTCCTCTACCCATACACTTGTTTTACATGACTGTCTCAGCCTCTCTACCTGCAGTAGGTTTCCAGGTTTAGTCTTTACCCCATGAGTGTTCTTCTTTGTGGGGTGACACCTGAATTCTTAGCAGCGAAGTCCATCCTGCCTTGCGGCTGGCTCTGGTCCATGGCCTTGGGGGACGGGAGTGATGCCGGATTATAGGTAGTTTATTCTGCTTGTGGCTTGTTGATCCTATCAGTTACCTCTGTATATTTAGAAGTTCCATAACTTTTTAGGGAGTTACTTATGTGGTGTATTAATAACACTATTGGATCCAGGTAAACGGAACATTTTAGCTACATAGTTGCAATCTGTATAGAGTCTTGCAGTATTGAAGACTATAAGTGTATATAGTCAGGACCACATGGTGATTTGTTGTTGTGTGGTTGTGTATATTGCAGTATTGTGCTACTAAATCCCAACTAATGATACAGATATGGCCACAACGCACATTGCAAGGACCGTAACTCAATTGTTGGCAGAAGTCCAACCCTGCAGGATTACTATTCGTTGCGACATTTACCATCTCAATATCATGTTTGTTCATTTCTATCTTGTACACGCTAATAGATACTTGTAATACCGTGGTGTTGGTGAACTATGGGCTTTTCTGAAAGAGGTGTCACTAAGTTCCTATTAAAAAGTGAGCGGATCTTGTCTCTAGTCTGACTCCGCTCATCTGTCATGTGTTACAAGAGCTAAATATGGATGGCAAATGAGAATTATAACAGAGAATTTCAGCTTCACCTCCTCACATTCACACATTCTAAACAGCGGAGTGCCAAATCAATAGGAGAAAGCAGGAAAAAAAAGAAGAAAGGAAAACAGAACTCATATTGCAATAACACTTTTTAGATTTTTGCCTCCCCGCCGAGCGCAGAGTTTTGCAAAGGCAGATGGGGTTGTTGAGCAAGTTTATAAGCTCTCAGCTGCAGTCGGAGCCCGGGAACGTACTGATGCAAAACGCTAAATGAATGATTGTATGCGAGCGACCGGCGGAGGAATCCTTTAACTACCCTGTCAAAGAGCAGATGTGAAAGAAGAATATATTTTCTACCTCCTCTGCCAGGGGTGTAGCATGATGCTCCAGGGGTTTACGTCCAAATCTGTAACAGGACCCCCATTTATGGGGTGTATTTATATCACTAGTGTCAACTTATGTGGGAGAAAGATCCTTGGACCCCCAACAGGCACCATGGCCGACAACAACTGCTCTGCACCCCCTAGAGCGATACCAATCTGCTGTCATCACCATCTTCTAACCCACATATAACCTTATTACAAGGTTATAGTTAGGACCGTTCCATGTGGTCATGGAAAATACAGTCTATAGAGAAGTTGGATTTACTGATCTGAGCGGGGACTAAACTGATACAACGAGTTTAGTTCAGAGTCGAAGATGGGCCAGACAAGGACATGGTTGTCTATGGTGGCCATTATTCTCTAATCTCAGGATGGGGAAAGTGTCTTATGACTGCAGAATGAAAGTCCCTGGTATAAAGGAGGCAGTTATATACTTCTCTCAATTCCAAGGTTCTGATGGAGGAATCCGAGTGCTGCGCTCTGTCATTCCCATAATACTGAATGTAGTTCTGGTCGGGCCAGATTGTTACCACTGTAGACTTGGGGATACCCGCTCACATGATGTGAATCCCAGCATTCAGACCTCCAGGATCAGACACTTGTCCCTTATCCCATAGCTCGGACGCTTCTATTCCCAACATCGTGTAGACCTTTCCTTGAAATGTGTTTGCAAATGGAGAAGAAACCCTGATACATGGCGAGATATCAGGGAGTCCCGGCAGACTCTTATGGTCATACTTGTCCCCTCGATGTGTGGTAAGACTGTAAAACAAATTGTCATGTGAAGAATACAAATATACCAACCATAAAGCATGAAGGAAGCCATTGACCTTTTGATCAGATTCTTGCCTTTTAGTGCAGAACTTGAGACCTCCTGGTGCTGCACAAAACACTAAATCTACATTTCCAGCTCCTTGACAAAGGCGATATGGGAGGGCGAGTGCTCAAACGCTTAGCGGAGGTCAAGAGAAGAATCTGCACCGCGCCGCACACGTAATACCCTTATAGAATTAACCCTCGCTGATTTTTTTGTAATAAGAGAATCAATGAAAGCAGCGTGAACATCCCGCTATGTGCGACACAAAGTATCTTCATACAAAGAATCCTTGGCCCAGGGTGTCCTCTTAAGAAGTAAAAAAGACTGAAATTCACTGGTTTTACCTTCGCTGCTGCAAAATAACACTAATAGATCAGCACACAGCGAGTACACGGGAGATAAGATGGCCGCACATCATCCATCCGCTGATAATATTGTCAAAATGGGCTATATATATTCTAGTATGTCAAAGATCGTAACAGGGGGCTTTCTGGAATGATCATTTTGATGGAGTCTCCTAATAGGTCGGGGTCTGTCTTCTGACTTCTCTGAGGTTCTGCAGTAACATTGTATTTCCTTCATTCTGTGCATTGGCAAATATTTATGGGCTATTATAAGACAAACATACAAGACATTCATATAAGACAACCATACAAGACGTACATATAAGACAAACATACAAGACATACATATAAGACAACCATACAAGACATACATATAAGACAAACATACAAGACATACATATAAGACAACCATACAAGACATATATATATATAAGACAACCATACAAGACATACATATAAGACGTACATACAATACAACCATACAAGATATACATACAAGACATACATACAATACAACCATACAAGACGTATATATAAGACTGTTGTTGATACCTCCATACCTATGATGGTGCTTGAAAGTTTGTGAACCCTTCACCATCTTATTCTGCATATATTTGACTTACAGCTACATCAGGTCCTAACCGAATCCTACAAACTAGTCAGAAGTATTAGACTTGGTCATTTATTTATATCAGAAAATCATCCAATGATTACCCATCTGTGAGTGAGTGACAAAGTATGTGAACCTTTAGAATTAGCAGATAACGGAAGGTGAAATTACATTCAGGTGTTGTTGATAGGATGACAATCAGGTGCGAGGGGGGGGGGGCGATCTGCTTTATTTAAGGAACAAGGGTCTATCATAATCTAATCTTCATAACACATGTGTGTGGATGAATGTCTTGGCAGAAACAAAGGAGATTTCTGAGGACCTCAGAAGAGGAGTTGTTGATGTTCATTGGGCTAGAATAAGATATAAGAGTTTGGACTTCACCAATCGGAAGTCAGACAAATTGTGTACAAATGGAGGAAATGCAAGACCATTATTACCCTCCCCGGGAATGGTTGACCAATGTTTGACCATTCTCACTTTAGCTAATGTTAATGTTTATTGGTCCGAACAACAATCGTGGCTACACGGACAAGCCACATGAAACCCAAATAAAGCTTTAGATTAGATATATATAAAAAAATAGATACAAACCCCTCATACATCTGTTACGCACAGCGGTGGTTGTATCATAGAATCATGGTTTGGCCTGTTCATCTGCATCTGTTCCAGGACGACTTCCCATCATTAATGGAACAATGAATGATTAATGATACCAGCAGATTCCAAAGGAAAGACATCTGTCCATGAGCCAAATCTCAGGAGAACCCGGGTCATGTAGCAAGGCAACAGTCTTAAGCAGATTAGTTCTTCTACCAAACAATGGCCAAGAAAGTGTTGGAATGGCCAAGTCCGAGTCCTGACCTTAATCCAATAGAAATGTAGTAGAAGGGCCGGTACTATTCCGTTATCGGGCCAGCAGAGCTGTTCAGCACTAGTATCGGGACAGCAGCAAGCAAGGCCGCATACCCGCATCGCAGTACAGTTCCGGACAGCATCGCGCATCGCAGATGAGTTTGGGACAGCATCGGGTTCAGCAGCATTCACACACACACACAGCTAATTGTAAGTGGATATACTTTATTTCGTAATTGCCGGCAGAGATGCTCAGCACTAGTTATCGGGACAGCAGCAGCATCGTAGTGAGAGAAATGGACGTGTCGGGCTGTGTTATATAACTTGTCTTAAACAGGAGGCATGAAATTAGCGATCTCTTTTAACAAATCTGTGAACATTGTTTCTTTGGAATGATTTTGTCGCCACATAAATTCGGCTAAGTATGACTCCAGATGCTGGCGGGCTGTTCCGCGCTGTCTTTTATTGCGCCATTTAGCACTTCCCCACAAACGTTCCACATTTTGCGTGTGGCACTGAGTGTTTGGGTCAACAAAATTGTACTTGTGGTTCACTGTTAAATGGTCGTAGCCAGCAGCTTTTAAGTCTGTAGTATTATACCCCTTCCAGCAATCAGAGTATATTATACTCCCATCTGCCACGTTGGCTTTAATAGAAGCTATCAATGTTGTAGCTGATCTTTCTGGGACTGCAACAACAAAACACTCCTTAGTCTCACGGCACAATCCTCCAAAGATCCATTGTGGTGGCAGAACCCGGCCGCTGTTGTTTTTCCTTTTTGTAAAAAGGCTTTCATCCACCTCAACCACTTTGTTTAGGCCTCCTATTTTTGTAGAAGGTCGGGATATTAAGGCACTTGTACACACTTCGCGGAGGTAATTATTCCAATCTACGAAGGTGTTGTGATTCATCTTCAATTGCTGTTCACAAAACTCTACGGATGTCAGCTCTTGGCACCAACAATATATGAAACGGGCAGCCGTAAGAAAAGGAATGCGTGAGTTGGCAAACCAAGTTTGCGATCTCACACCCTTTTTTTCGTCACACGGACGTTTGCTGCACCGCCATTTTGGAGATGCTTTGGCCAAAAAACACATTTTCATCTGGTGGTTACGAACACAAAACCGGCTCTTATGGATCAGACCATTGGCTTGGAACAGTTCAATTGCTGATTTTTCATCTGCAGGTAAATCCCACAGCGTGTAATCCATCTGACAAAACTGCTGAGAACTGTGACTGAAACAATGGTGAGTACTGTGACTACAACTACGAACACACTAATTTGGCGCCCAATTTTTCTGTCAGCATCGGACCAGCCCGGCACGTCCATTTCTCTCACTACGATGCTGCTGCTGTCCCGATAACTAGTGCTGAGCATCTCTGCCGGCAATTACGAAATAAAGTATATCCACTTACAATTAGCTGTGTGTGTGTGTGTGTGTGTGAATGCTGCTGAACCCGATGCTGTCCCAAACTCATCTGCGATGCGCGATGCTGTCCGGAACTGTACTGCGATGCGGGTATGCGGCCTTGCTTGCTGCTGTCCCGATACTAGTGCTGAACAGCTCTGCTGGCCCGATAACGGAATAGTACCGAAGGGCCTAAAGCAAGAAGTTCGTGGGAGGAAACCCAACAACATAACAGAGCTGAAGCTGTATTGTATGGAGGAATGAGCTGAGATTCCTCTAAGCCAATGTGAAGGACTCGTCAATAATTAACGTGTCGCAGTTACTGCCGCACAACGTTGTCACATGGGACGCTGAAAGCAAAGGTTCACATACTTATTAGATCATTTTGTACTAGAAATAGATGAGTAAGTCTAATAGTTCTACTCATTTATTTGATTTGGTTCTTTACATTTCGGTAAAATTTATGCAGAAATGTAACGATTTAACAAACATCCAAACACCTCTGTATATGGACAACCTCCTACTATTAAGTGTTCACATCAGGCTTAGTGCATTATCTCAGACACTATGGGGCAGATTTATTATTGAATATGCACCATCATTCTGGCACATTGGGGCAGATTTATTAAGACTGGGGTCTCATACGCAAGTTGTTAGGGAATTGCCAGGACAGCAATTCCCCAGTAGCTGCTGAACCCTGGAGGAAGGGGCACAAGAGACAACGAGCCCTGGTCTGAAACCCCCCACTGTCCCTTCCTGCTTGCCGGTCCTATCCTAAGTGATAGGCGACAACTTGGAGACGATCCCTTCCTATATACGTGACACAAAGAACGCAGACAAGACAACAACAACAAATGGAGGTCAGCTAGCCAGGGTTCGGTAACAATTAAGCAATGCAGTGTCAAAATTAATATCCAAAAGAATAGTCAATAGGGAAAGCCAGAGGTCAGGAATCAGAATACACGAAGAAACAATAAGTGAAAAAGCCAGCACGCACAAGGCAATAGCAAGCACCAATGTGAATAGGGAGGAAGAACCCGCCCTGGATCTGATAGGAAGGCAGGCTGTCTCTCACAGGGCAAAACAAAACTTAGAGGAGCAGAGGGAAATGAAGGTGAAGGAATAGGACAGTGTTCAGACAATGCAACCAAAAACTGTAAGCAAGTTATCAAACTGTGCATGCCTCCTGCACCGCAGCCTGCGAGCAGAGGGGGGCGCAGAGGGGCCTCTTCAGGAAGCAGAAGGAATTTCCATATGGCTAGTTCAGGGCGTCATTGAGAAGCCGATGCGCTCTTATGTCACAGTAGCCATATTGGTGACTAGTTATTGTAATGAAACTTTCCCGACTGTAGATACAACCACAATACTACTACATAGTAGTGGCGAATAGTCTATAGAACAGGAGCCCAGATCCCGAAGGAGTCTTCCAATCTCATTTCTTATCACTACTTCCACATCCTTCCTAATCACTTGCGCCCAGGCAGATGGATAGGGATGCCTATGCACAAAACAGTCCTAAAAAAAAGTGGCATCGCCGTAAATACAGGGCAATTTCTATTCTCATTCGAGAGACGCAATAGGTCAAAATATTTCCATCAGCAGGAGCTGCACATAAGAAGGCTTGCAATAAAAATAATTTGCAGTTGATAACTTGACATTGTTTCAGACCAAGATAGGGACGGGAAGATAAAAGATAAATACAGTGCAACTGATGCTTGTGATGTGCAATTACCATGTCAGCTTTCCCCGCACAGCCTGGTTTGTAGCCCCACCTGTGTGTTTTCTGCCTGTGACAAGGCGCAGGTGCTCGGCTCTGCTAAACCCTTTACTTTATCTTGTTTTTTTTTCTTGTGCAGGTTCCTCGGTCCATATTGAGGCGGAAGAGAATCACAATCGAATGGGTCCTCTGAGCAACAGGTAACAAGAAAAGCAAGTTCCTGTTTAATAGCGCTCCTAAAATGTCCCTTTGTCATCCCTAATCCCATTAGCATTTTGCATTGTGCAGAATTTTTATCATGTTTTCTGCTATAACGCACGGTGACTTTACACGAAATAATTGGGGCTTAGTGGCAGGAGGAACACGTCAGAGATAAGTGTCATTTGTTTTCCAATATTCCTTCTGGTGGAACGAGAAAGAAAAAAATAAACCCTTCCAGTCGATGACAGCAGGATGATTCCAATGTCTTGATTTGTGCCTTGAAATTCTAATATTATAAATACAATAATATATAAAAAGTATAAGAACATAAAATATTCATATTATTAAGAGACAGCGAGTGGTTAGCAAAGTGCGTCCTGTTCTCAAAAGTGCAAAAGGAATTTATCCCTGGGCACCACGGGCCGGAAACACCGCAATTTGGCCGTGGCGTAAACACCGCGGGAAAAATCGCAACATTTCACAGTGATTTCAAAGTGGATTGGATTCTTGCAAATCCCACGCCCACTTTGCAGACCCTGCACCCTGCACTGTTGCGGTTTTGAAAATCGCAGAATGTCCATTATATCTACGGAAATGCCGGCGGCTTTCCAATAGATATAATTGTAACAGAAAGTCCGCGGAGGAAAACTCTGTGAACTTTCTGTTCAAAGTGCTGTGGGAGGAATCGCAATGCGTTTAGCGTTGCAGTTCCGGCCCGTGGGGCCTTAGCCTCAACCAAGCAAAACAATGAGTTTTTGTCTGCGGATTTTGATGCTTTTCCGCGACATTTCTGTGGAGTGAGGAATTTGGTGTGGAATTTCAGCGCTATAAAAAAAAAGCCTCCCCTTGACTTTAGTGGGTTCCTTTTTCTATGACCCTAGAAGTCCCTGTTCCTCTGGTTCTTCTATCCTGCACAGTACGGGGAGAGTCGGTAGTGACTCCCGGGGTAGATTTAGTCTATGGGTAGTATATGGTCCGGATTCTCCGATAGGGTAAGCTGGTCGCCTCTCCATTGCTGTCTCACAAAGTTGCCCGAGATCACAGGATCCATTTTTATCATAGGCGAGCCTCGAGCATGTTAGACTGCTTTCACACAGAGTAACACTCCAAACATTCTGACACGTAAACACGTGTCAGAGTGAGCGATGTAGAACAGAATCCCATTGACTTCACTGGGTTCGGTCTTACACGCGTATCACATTTGAAAGCCTCCCATTGAGTTCAATGGGTAGCGCACGTAAGACCGATCCCATTGAAGTCAATGGGATTCTGTTTTACATCGCTCACTCTGACACATGTTTACGTGACAGAATGAGCGGAGCGTTACTCCATATGAAAGCAGCCTGACATATATTATAGAGCTGTTTCTGGCTGCAATAGTTACTTTGGATTTCTTGTAGCTTCACTTACTAGACCCAGAATAACATTGGGCAGGTTTATCCCGGTATTGCACTTGCAGACAGCTGAGAATTTTCACAGCTATCCTTGAATATAATCTAAATATATTACATTTACTGTTCGTTTATATCTGGGATATTCACACAGCTTGGAAGACAACGGCTTGAAAAACTTTCACACAAGACGCATCACATGTATAGTCACGCTATGCCAGATATTAGTGATATATCTCGTATTACTCTACCCTGCAATGCAAAAGAACGTAGTAGTCCGTAGACTTGTCCTTTGCAGATGTTCTGTCCCAGCGTTTCTGCAGGTCTAATCGACAGTCTGAGATGTACGCATTTTAGAAATTGCAACATTTCTGCAGCAGATTGTTTCCTGCATTGTGTTAATGGGATTTGCTAGAATCCACTTTACAAGTAATGTTGAGCGCTGCGCGACCTCGGCCTAAAGTCCAGGATTAGAACAACAAGGCCAATTAGTTTGCTGGTTCTGTGCAGTTTTGCAGCTCAGTCCCATGAACTTCACAGGTGCTGACCCACAACAACGCCACCACACACCCTACAGACAAAGTGCGGTGCTATTTATGAAGGAGAGCAGCCATGTTATTCTATTTGTAGCTAAATGCTGTGTCATTTTGTGCTTGACTTGTTCCTGGAAATGCACTGAAATTTCTTGCCGCTCTGTTATAGATGATACCGCTCTGTTATAGACCATACCGCTCTGTTATAGATGATACCGCTCTGTTATAGATGATACCGCTCTGTTATAGATAATTCCGCTCTGTTATAGACCATACCGCTCTGTTATAGATGATACCGCTCTGTTATAGATGATACCGCTCTGTTATAGATGATACCGCTCTGTTATAGATGATACCGCTCTGTTATAGATGATACCGCTCTGTTATAGATGATACCGCTCTGTTATAGACCATACCGCTCTGTTATAGATGATACCGCTCTGTTATAGACCATACTGTTCTGTTATAGATGATACCGCACTGTTATAGATGATACCGCTCTGTTATAGACCATACTGTTCTGTTATAGATGATACCGCTCTGTTATAGACCATACTGTTCTGTTATAGATGATACCGCTCTGTTATAGATGATACCGCTCTGCTATAGATGACACCGCTCTGTTATAGATGATACCGCTCTGTTATACATGATACCGCTCTGTTATAGATGATACCGCTCTGTTATAGATGATACCGCTCTGTTATAGATGATACCGCTCTGTTATAGACCATACCGCTCTGTTATAGATGATACCGCTCTGTTATAGATGATACCGCTCTGTTATAGATGATACCGCTCTGTTATAGACCATACTGTTCTGTTATAGATGATACCGCACTGTTATAGATGATACCGCTCTGTTATAGACCATACTGTTCTGTTATAGATGATACCGCTCTGTTATAGATGATACCGCTCTGTTATAGATGATACCGCTCTGTTATAGACCATACTGTTCTGTTATAGATGATACCGCTCTGTTATAGACCATACTGTTCTGTTATAGATGATACCGCTCTGTTATAGATGATACCACTCTGTTATAGATGATACCGCTCTGTTATAGATGATACTGCTCTGTTATAGATGATACCGCTCTGTTATAGATGATACCGCTCTGTTATAGACCATACCGCTCTGTTATAGATGATACCGCTCTGTTATAGACCATACTGCTCTGTTATAGACGATACCGCTCTGTTATAGATGATACCGCTCTGTTATAGATGATACCGCTCTGTTATAGATGATACCGCTCTGTTATAGATGATACCGCTCTGTTATAGATGATACCGCTCTGTTATAGACAATACCGCTCTGTTATAGATGATACCGCTCTGTTATAGACCATACTGCTCTGTTATAGACGATACCGCTCTGTTATAGATGATACCGCTCTGTTATAGATGATACCGCTCTGTTATAGATGATACCGCTCTGTTATACATGATACCGCTCTGTTATAGATGATACCGCTCTGTTATAGATGATACCGCTCTGTTATAGACCATACCGCTCTGTTATAGATGATACCGCTCTGTTATAGATGATACCGCTCTGTTATACATGATACCGCTCTGTTATAGATGATACCGCTCTGTTATACATGATACCGCTCTGTTATAGACCATACCGCTCTGTTATAGATGATACCGCTCTGTTATAGATGATACCGCTCTGTTATAGATGATACCGCTATATTATAGACCATACCGCTCTGTTATAGATGATACCGCTCTGTTATAGACTATACCGCTCTGTTATAGATGATACCGCTCTGTTATAGATGATACCACTCTGTTATAGACCATACCGCTCTGTTATAGATGATACCGCTCTGTTATAGACCATACTGCTCTGTTATAGACGATACCGCTCTGTTATACATGATACCGCTCTGTTATAGATGATACCGCTCTGTTATAGATGATACCGCTCTGTTATAGATGATACCGCTCTGTTATAGATGATACCGCTCTGTTATAGACCATACCGCTCTGTTATAGATGATACCGCTCTGTTATAGACAATACCGCTCTGTTATAGATGATACCGCTCTGTTATAGATGATACCGCTCTGTTATAGACAATACCGCTCTGTTATAGATGATACCGCTCTGTTATAGACCATACCGCTCTGTTATAGATGATACCGCTCTGTTATAGATGATACCGCTATATTATAGACCATACCGCTCTGTTATAGATGATACCGCTCTGTTATAGATGATACCGCTCTGTTATAGATGATACCGCTCTGTTATAGACCATACCGCTCTGTTATAGATGATACCGCTCTGTTATAGATGATACCGCTATATTATAGACCATACCGCTCTGTTATAGATGATACCGCTCTGTTATACATGATACCGCTCTGTTATAGATGATACCGCTCTGTTATAGACCATACCGCTCTGTTATAGATGATACCGCTCTGTTATAGATGATACCGCTATATTATAGACCATACCGCTCTGTTATAGATGATACCGCTCTGTTATACATGATACCGCTCTGTTATAGATGATACCGCTCTGTTATAGATGATACCGCTCTGTTATAGATGATACCGCTCTGTTATAGATGATACCGCTCTGTTATAGATGATACCGCTCTGTTATAGATGATACCGCTCTGTTATAGACCATACCGCTCTGTTATAGATGATACCGCTATATTATAGACCATACCGCTCTGTTATAGATGATACCGCTCTGTTATACATGATACCGCTCTGTTATAGACCATACTGCTCTGTTATAGACGATACCGCTCTGTTATACATGATACCGCTCTGTTATAGATGATACCGCTCTGTTATAGATGATACCGCTCTGTTATAGATGATACCGCTCTGTTATAGACCATACCGCTCTGTTATAGATGATACCGCTCTGTTATAGACCATACCGCTCTGTTATAGATGATACCGCTCTGTTATAGACCATACCGCTCTGTTATAGATGATACCGCTCTGTTATAGACCATACTGCTCTGTTATAGATGATACCGCTCTGTTATAGACAATACCGCTCTGTTATAGATGATACCGCTCTGTTATAGACCATACCGCTCTGTTATAGATGATACCGCTCTGTTATAGATGATACCGCTATATTATAGACCATACCGCTCTGTTATAGATGATACCGCTCTGTTATAGACTATACCGCTCTGTTATAGATGATACCGCTCTGTTATAGATGATACCACTCTGTTATAGACCATACCGCTCTGTTATAGATGATACCGCTCTGTTATAGACCATACTGCTCTGTTATAGACGATACCGCTCTGTTATACATGATACCGCTCTGTTATAGATGATACCGCTCTGTTATAGATGATACCGCTCTGTTATAGATGATACCGCTCTGTTATAGACCATACCGCTCTGTTATAGATGATACCGCTCTGTTATAGACCATACTGCTCTGTTATAGATGATACCGCTCTGTTATAGACAATACCGCTCTGTTATAGATGATACCGCTCTGTTATAGACCATACCGCTCTGTTATAGATGATACCGCTCTGTTATAGATGATACCGCTATATTATAGACCATACCGCTCTGTTATAGATGATACCGCTCTGTTATAGACTATACCGCTCTGTTATAGATGATACCGCTATGTTATAGATGATACCGCTCTGTTATAGACCATACCGCTCTGTTATAGATGATACCGCTCTGTTATAGATGATACCGCTATATTATAGACCATACCGCTCTGTTATAGATGATACCGCTCTGTTATAGACTATACCGCTCTGTTATAGATGATACCGCTCTGTTATAGATGATACCGCTCTGTTATAGACCATACCGCTCTGTTATAGATGATACCGCTCTGTTATAGATGATACCGCTCTGTTATAGATGATACCGCTCTGTTATACATGATACCGCTCTGTTATACATGATACCGCTCTGTTATAGACCATACCGCTCTGTTATAGATGATACCACTCTGTTATAGATGATACCTCTATATTATAGACCATACCGCTCTGTTATAGATGATACCGCTCTGTTATAGACTATACCGCTCTGTTATAGATGATACCGCTTGTGATGTACGGGGGATTCAGAAGCTCTGGTTTATTTCCCAAAAGCAGTCTTTATTGCAGCAGACAAGCTTAAGGGTACAGGCAGTGCTGCTCAGCATGTCAAAACAAACAAATGAAAATAAAGACCTACTCCTGTCCGGCAGCTTACTAAATGAGTTTTTCCCTCACTAACCAGGGGTCAGCCTACTGCTGACCTCCTTACAAACAGGGTTTACAAGTAAACAAGAGGTGCACATACCCAGCCCTTTTAACAGCATCCTTCTTGGCAGAGCTTTTCCAGACTGGTTGAGTGTGTGTTTCAGTCTCTCTCCTCTCTCTCACTAACCAGCACACCTGTGCTACTTACAAAGCCCTGCTGGTCGGTTCCCAAGTCTGGAATGGATTGCCCTGCAGGGCTGCCCCGAACTTTTACTCCAGTCCGGGACCTACAAACTAAAAGCCTGTGCATACTGCAACAGTCTTGGAGAAAAATAGCAGTTCTCCCACTCTGTTATAGATGATACCGCTCTGTTATAGATGATACCGCTCTGTTATAGACCATACCTCTCTGTTATAGATGATACCGCTCTGTTATATACCACACCGCTCTGTTATATACCATACCGCTCTGTTATATACCATACCTCTCTGTTATAGATGATACCGCTCTGTTATAGATGATACCGCTCTGTTATAGATGATACCGCTTTGTTATAGATGATACCGCTCTGTTATAGACAATATCACTCTGTTATAGACCATACCGCTCTGTTATAGATGATACCGCTCTGTTATAGACTATACCGCTCTGTTATAGATGATACCGCTTGTGATGTACGGGGGATTCAGAAGCTCTGGTTTCTTTCCCAAAAGCAGTCTTTATTGCAGCAAACAAGCTTAAGGGTACAGGTAGTGCTGCTCAGCAGCTCAGCATGTCAAAACAAACAAATGAAAATAAAGACCTACGCCTGTCCGGCAGCTTACTAAACGAGTTTTTCCCTAACTAACCAGGGGTCAGCCTACTGCTGACCTCCTTACAAACAGGGTTTACAAGTAAACAAGAGGTGCACATACCCAGCCCTTTTAACAGTGTCCTTCTTGGCAGAGCTTTTCCAGACTGGTTGAGTGTGTGTTTCAGTCTCTCTCCTCTCTCTCACTAACCAGCACACCTGTGCTACTTACAAAGCCCTGCTGGTCGGTTCCCAAGCCTGGAATGGATTGCCCTGCAGGACTGGCCCGAACTTTTACTCCAGTCCGGGAACTACAAGCTAAAAGCCTGTGCATACTGCATCAGTCTTTGGGAAAAATAGCGGTTCTCCCACACTATACCCCTCTCCACTTCACACGCTCTGTTATAGACCATACCGCTCTGTTATAGACTATACCGCTCTGTTATAGACCATACTTCTCTGTTATAGATGATACCGCTCTGTTATAGACCATACCGCTCTGTTATAGATGATACCGCTCTGTTATAGATGATTCCGCTCTGTTATAGACCATACCGCTCTGTTATAGATGATACTGCTCTGTTATAGACAATACCGCTCTGTTATAGATGATACCGCTCTGTTATAGATGATACTGCTCTGTTATAGACAATACCGCTCTGTTATAGATGATACTGCTCTGTTATAGACAATACCGCTCTGTTATATATGATACCACTCTATTATAGACTATACCACTCTGTTATAGATGATACCACTCTATTATAGACTATACCACTCTGTTATAGATGATACCGCTCTGTTATAGATGATTCCGCTCTGTTATAGACCATACCGCTCTGTTATAGATGATACTGCTCTGTTATAGACAATACCGCTCTGTTATAGATGATACTGCTCTGTTATAGACTATACCGCTCTGTTATAGATGATACCGCTCTGTTATAGATGATACCACTCTGTTATAGATTATACCGCTCTGTTATAGATGATACCGCTCTGTTATAGATGATACCACTCTGTTATAGATTATACCGCTCTGTTATAGATGATACCGCTCTGTTATAGATGATACTGCTCTCTTATAGACAATACCGCTCTATTATAGACCATACCGCTCTGTTATAGATGATACTGCTCTCTTATAGACAACACCGCTCTATTATAGACTATACTGCTCTGTTATAGATGATACCACTCTGTTATAGACAATACCGCTCTGTTATAGATGATACGGCTCTATTATAGACCATACTGCTCTGTTATAGATGATACCGCTCTGTTATAGATGATACTGCTCTGTTATAGATGATACCGCTCTGTTATAGATGATACCGCTCTATTATAGACCATACCGCTCTGTTATAGATGATACCGCTCTGTTATAGATAATACCGCTCTGATATAGACCATACCGCTCTATTATACATGATACCGCTCTGTTATAGACCATACCGTGCTGATATAGATAATACCGCTCTGTTATAGATGATACCGCTCTATTATAGACTATACCGCTCTGTTATAGATGATACCGCTCTGTTATAGATGATACCGCTCTGTTATAGATAATACCGCTCTGTTATAGATGATACCGCTCTGTTATAGATAATACCGCTCTGTTAAAGATGATACTGCTCTGTTATAGATGATACCGCTCTGTTATATATGATACCGCTCTGTTATATATGATACCGCTCTGTTATAGATGATACCGCTCTATTATAGAAAATACCGCTCTGTCATAGATGATACCACTCTGTTATAGACCATACCATTCTGTTATAGATGATACCACTCTGTTATAGATGATACCGCTCTGTTATAGATGATACCGCTCTGTTATAGATGATACCGCTCTGCTATAGACCATACCGCTCTGTTATAGATGATACCGCTCTGTCATAGATGATACCGCTCTGTTATAGATGATACTGCTCTGTTATAGATGATACTGCTCTGTTATAGACCATACCGCTCTGTTATAGATGATACCGCTCTGTTATAGATGATACTGCTCTGTTATAGACCATACCGCGCTGATATAGATAATACCGCTCTGTTATAGATGATACCACTGTGATATAGATGGTACCACTCTGATATGGACCATACCGCTCTGTTATAGACGATACCGCTCTGTTATAGATGATACCGCTCCGTTATAGATGATACTGCTCTGTTATAGACCATACCGCGCTGATATAGATAATACCGCTCTGTTATAGATGATACCGCTCTATTATAGACTATACCGCTCTGTTATAGATGATACCGCTCTGTTATAGATGATACCGCTCTGTTATAGATAATACCGCTCTGTTATAGATGATACCGCTCTGTTATAGATAATACCGCTCTGTTATAGATGATACTGCTCTGTTATAGATGATACCGCTCTGTTATATATGATACCGCTCTGTTATAAATGATACCGCTCTGTTATAGATGATACCGCTCTATTATAGAAAATACCGCTCTGTCATAGATGATACCACTCTGTTATAGACCATACCATTCTGTTATAGATGATACCACTCTGTTATAGATGATACCGCTCTGTTATATACCATACCGCTCTGTTATAGATGATACCGCTCTGTTATAGATGATACCGCTCTGTTATAGATGATACCGCTCTGTTATAGACCATACCGCTCTGTTATAGATGATACCGCTCTGTCATAGATGATACCGCTCTGTTATAGACCATACCGCTCTGTTATAGATGATACCGCTCTGTTATAGACCATACTGCTCTGTTATAGATGATACCTCTCTGTAATAGATGATACCACTGTGATATAGATGATACCGCTCTGTTATAGACCATACCGCTCTGTTATAGATGATACTGCTCTGTTATAGATGATACCGCTCTGTTATAGATGATACCGCTCTGTTATAGATGATACCGCTCTGTTATAGATGATACCGCTCCGTTCTAGATGATACTGCTCTGTTATAGATCATACCGCTCTGTTATAGATCATACCGCTCTGTTTTAGATGATACCGCTCTGTTATAGATGATACCGCTCTGTTATAGATGATACCGCTCTGTTATAGACCATACCGCTCTGTTATAGACTATACCGCTCTGTTTTATACCATACCGCTCTGTTATATACCATACCTCTCTGTTATAGATGATACCGCTCTGTTATAGATGATACCGCTCTGTTATAGACCATACCACTCTGTTATAGACCATACCGCTCTGTTATAGATGATACCGCTCTATTATAGACTATACCACTCTGTTATAGATGATACCGCTCGGATATAGATGATACCGCTCTGTTATAGATGATACCGCTCTGTTATAGATGATTCCGCTCTGTTATAGATGATGCCACTCTGTTATAGATGATACCGCTCTGTTATAGATGATACTACTCTGTTATAGATGATACCGCTCTGTTATAGATGATACCGCTCTGTTATAGATGATTCCGCTCTGTTATAGATGATGCCGCTCTGTTATAGACCATACCGCTCTGTTATAGATGATACTACTCTGTTATAGATGATACCGCTCTGTTATAGACCATACTGCTCTGATATAGACCATACCGCTTTGTTATAGATGATACCGCTCTATTATAGACTATACCACTCTGTTATAGATGATACCGCTCTGTTATAGATGATACCGCTCTGTTATAGATGATACCGCTCTGTTATAGACCATACCGCTCTGTTATAGATGATACCGCTCTGTTATAGTTGATACCGCTCTTTTATAGACCATACCGCTCTGTTATAGACCATACCGCTCTGTTATAGATGATACCGCTCTGTTATAGATGATACCGCTCTGTTATAGATGATACCGCTCTGTTATAGATGATACCGCTCTGTTATAGATGATACCGCTCTGTTATAGATGATACCGCTCTGTTATAGATGACACCGCTCTGTTATAGATGATACCGCTCTGTTATGGACCATACCGCTCTGTTATAGACTATACCGCTCTGTTATAGATGATACCGCTCTGTTATAGATGATACCGCTCTGTTATAGACCATACCGCTCTGTTATAGATGATACCGCTCTGTTATAGATGATACCGCTCTGTTATAGATGATACCGCTCTGTTATAGACCATACCGCTCTATTATAGATGATACCGCTCTTTTATAGATGATGCCGCTCTGTTATAGACCATACCGCTCTGTTATAGACTATACCGCTCTGTTATAGATGATGCCGCTCTGTTATAGACCATACCGCTCTGTTATAGACTATACCGCTCTGTTATAGATGATACCGCTCTGTTATAGACCATACCGCTCTGTTATAGACTATACCGCTCTGTTATATACCATACCTCTCTGTTATATACCATACCGCTCTGTTATATACCATACCGCTCTGTTATATACCATACCTCTCTGTTATAGATGATACCGCTCTGTTATAGATGATACCGCTCTGTTATATACCATACCTCTCTGTTATAGATGATACCGCACTGTTATAGATGATACCGCTCTGTTATAGATGATACCTCTCTGTTATAGATGATACCGCTCTGTTATAGATGATACCGCTCTGTTATAGATGATACCGCTCTGTTATAGACCATGCCTCTCTGTTATAGATGATACCGCTTTGTTATATACCATACCTCTCTGTTATAGATGATACCGCACTGTTATAGATGATACCGCTCTGTTATAGATGATACCTCTCTGTTATAGATGATACCGCTCTGTTATAGATGATACCGCTCTGTTTTAGATGATACCGCTCTGTTATAGACCATACCACTCTGTTATAGACCATACCGCTCTGTTATAGATGATTCCGCTCTGTTACAGATGATACCGCTCTGTTATAGATGATACCGCTCTGTTACAGATGATACCGCTCTGTTATAGACCATACCGCTCTGTTATAGATGATACTACTCTGTTATAGATGATACCGCTCTGTTATAGACCATACTGCTCTGTTATAGACCATACCGCTCTGTTATAGATGATACCGCTATGTTATAGACCATACTGCTCTGTTATAGATGATACCACTCTGTTATAGATGATACCGCTCTATTATAGACTATACCACTCTGTTATAGATGATACCGCTCTGTTATAGATGATACCGCTCTGTTATATACCATACCACTCTGTTATAGATGATACCGCTCTATTATAGACTATACCACTCTGTTATAGATGATACCGCTCTATTATAGACTATACCACTCTGTTATAGATGATACCGCTCTGTTATAGATGATACCGCTCTGTTATAGATGATACTGCTCTGTTATAGATGATACCGCTCTGTTATAGATGATACCACTCTGTTATAGACCATACCGCTCTGTTATAGATGATACCGCTCTGTTATAGATGATACCGCTCTGTTATAGATGATACCGCTCTGTTATAGACCATACCGCTCTGTTATAGATGATACCGCTCTGTTATAGATGATACCGCTCTGTAATAGACCATACCGCTCTGTTATAGATGATACCGCTCTGTTATAGATGATACCGCTCTGTTATAGATGATACTGCTCTGTTATAGATGATACCGCTCTGTTATAGATGATACCGCTGTGATATAGATGGTACCACTCTGATATGGACCATACCGCTCTGTTATAGATGATACCGCTCTGTTATAGATGATACCGCTCTGTTATAGATGATACCGCTCTGTTATAGACGATACCGCTCTGTTATAGATGATACCGCTCTGTTATAGACCATACCGCTCTGTTATAGACGATACTGCTCTGTTATAGACCATACTGCTCTGTTATAGACGATACTGCTCTGTTATAGATGATACCGCTCTGTTATAGATGATACCGCTCTGTTATAGATGATACCGCTCTGTTATAGATGATACCGCTCTGTTATAGATGATACCGCTCTGTTATAGATGATACCGCTCTATTATAAACTATATCGCTCTGTTATAGATGATACCGCTCTATTATAGATGATACCACTCTTATAGTTGATTCCGCTCTGTTATAGATGATACCGCTCTGTTATAGATGATACCGTTCTGTTATAGACCATACCGCTCTGTTATAGATGATACTGCTCTGTTTTAGATGATACCGCTCTGTTATAGATGATACCGCTCTGTTATAGATGATACCGCTCTGTTATAGATGATACCGCTCTGTTATAGATGATACCGCTCTGTTATAGATGATACCGCTCTGTTATAGACCATACCGCTCTGTTATAGACTATACCACTCTGTTATAGATGATACCCCTCTGTTATAGATGATACCGCTCTGTTATAGATGATACCGCTCTGTTATAGATGATACCGCTCTGTTATAGACCATACCGCTCTGTTATAGACGATACTGCTCTGTTATAGATGATACCGCTCTGTTATAGATGATACCACTCTTTTATAGATGATTCCGCTCTGTTATAGATGATACCGCTCTGTTATAGATGATACTGCTCTGTTATAGATGATACCGCTCTATTATAGATGATACCACTCTGTTATAGTTGATTCCGCTCTGTTCTAGATGATACCGCTCTGTTATAGATGATACCGCTCTGTTATAGATGATACCGCTCTGTTATAGACCATACCGCTCTGTTATAGACTATACCGCTCTGATATAGATGGTACCGCTCTGTTATAGATGATACCGCTCTGTTATAGACCATACCTCTCTGTTATATACCATACTGCTCTGTTATATACCATACCGCTCTGTTATATACCATACCTCTCTGTTATAGATGATACCGCACTGTTATAGATGATACCGCTCTGTTATAGATGATACCGCTCTGTTATAGACCATACCTCTCTGTTATAGATGATACCGCTCTGTTATATACCATACCGCTCTGTTATATACTATACCGCTCTGTTATATACCATACCTCTCTGTTATAGACCATACCGCTCTGGTATAGATGATTCCGCTCTGTTACAGATGATACCGCTCTGTTATAGACCATACCGCTCTGTTATAGATGATACCGCTCTGTTATAGACCATACCACTCTGTTATAGACCATACCGCTCTGTTATAGATGATTCCGCTCTGTTACAGATGATACCGCTCTGTTATAGACCATACCGCTCTGTTATAGATGATACTACTCTGTTATAGATGATACCGCTCTGTTATAGACCATACTGCTCTGTTATAGATGATACCGCTCTGTTATAGATGATACCGCTATGTTATAGACCATACTGCTCTGTTATAGATGATACCGCTCTGTTATAGATGATACCGCTCTATTATAGACTATACCACTCTGTTATAGATGATACCGCTCTGTTATAGATGATACCGCTCTGTTATATACCATACCACTCTGTTATAGATGATACCGCTCTATTATAGACTATACCACTCTGTTATAGATGATACCGCTCTATTATAGACTATACCACTCTGTTATAGATGATACCGCTCTGTTATAGATGATACCGCTCTGTTATAGATGATACTGCTCTGTTATAGATGATACCGCTCTGTTATAGATGATACCGCTCTGTTATAGACCATACCGCTCTGTTATAGATGATACCGCTCTGTTATAGATGATACTGCTCTGTTATAGATGATACCGCTCTGTTATAGATGATACCGCTCTGTTATAGATGATACCGCTCTATTATAGATGATACCCCTCTATTATGAAATATATCGCTCTGTTATAGTTGATTCCGCTCTGTTATAGATGATACCGCTCTGTTATAGATGATACCGTTCTGTTATAGATGATACCGCTCTGTTATAGATGATACTGCTCTGTTATAGATGATACCGCTCTGGTATAGATGATATCGCTCTGTTTTAGATGATACCGCTCTGTTATAGATGATACCGCTCTGTTATAGATGACACCGCTCTGTTATAGATGATACCGCTCTGTTATGGACCATACCGCTCTGTTATAGACTATACCACTCTGTTATAGATGATACCGCTCTGTTATAGATGATACCGCTCTGTTATAGACTATACCACTCTGTTATAGATGATACCGCTCTATTATAGACTATACCACTCTGTTATAGATGATACCGCTCTGTTATAGATGATACCGCTCTGTTATAGATGATACTGCTCTGTTATAGATGATACCGCTCTGTTATAGATGATACCGCTCTGTTATAGACCATTCCGCTCTGTTATAGATGATACCGCTCTGTTATAGACCATACCGCTCTGTTATAGATGATACCGCTCTGTTATAGATGATACCGCTCTGTTATAGATGATACAGCTCTGTTATAGATGATACCGCTCTATTATAGATGATACCCCTCTATTATAAACTATATCGCTCTGTTATAGATGATACCGCTCTGTTATAGATGATTCTGCTCTGTTATAGATGATACCGCTCTATTATAGATGATACCACTCTTATAGTTGATTCCGCTCTGTTATAGATGATACCGCTCTGTTATAGATGATACCGTTCTGTTATAGATGATACCGCTCTGTTATAGATGATACTGCTCTGTTATAGATGATACCGCTCTGTTATAGACCATACCGCTCTATTACAGACTATACTGCTCTGTTATAGATGATACCGCTCTGTTATAGATGATACCGCTCTGTTATAGACCATACCGCTCTGTTATAGACTATACCGCTCTGTTATATACCATACCGCTCTGTTATATACCATACCGCTCTGTTATATACCATACCTCTCTGTTATAGATGATACCGCACTGTTATAGATGATACCGCTCTGTTATAGATGATACCTCTCTGTTATAGATGATTCCGCTCTGTTATAGATGATACCGCTCTGTTATAGATGATACCGCTCTGTTATAGATGATACCGCTCTGTTATAGACCATACCTCTCTGTTATAGATGATACCGCTCTGTTATATACCATACCGCTCTGTTATATACCATACCGCTCTGTTATATACCATACCTCTCTGTTATAGATGATACCGCTCTGTTTTAGATGATAACGCTCTGTTATAGACCATACCACTCTGTTATAGACCATACCGCTCTGTTACAGATGATACCGCTCTGTTATAGACCATACCGCTCTGTTATAGATGATACCGCTCTATTATAGACTATACCACTCTGTTATAGATGATACCGCTCTATTATAGACTATACCACTCTGTTATAGATGATACCGCTCTGTTATAGATGATACCGCTCTGTTATAGATGATACCGCTCTGTTATAGACCATACCGCTCTGTTATAGATGATACCGCTCTGTTATAGATGATACCGCTCTGTTATAGATGATACCGCTCTGTTATAGACCATACCGCTCTGTTATAGATGATACCGCTCTGTTATAGATGATACCGCTCTGTTATAGATGATACCGCTCTATTATAAACTATATCGCTCTGTTATAGATGATACCGCTCTATTATAGATGATTCCACTCTTATAGTTGATTCCGCTCTGTTATAGATGATACCGCTCTGTTATAGATGATACCGTTCTGTTATAGACCATACCGCTCTGTTATAGATGATACTGCTCTGTTTTAGATGATACCACTCTGTTATAGATGATACCGCTCTGTTATAGATGATACCGCTCTTTTATAGACCATACCGCTCTGTTATAGATGATACCGCTCTGTTATAGATGATACCGCTCTGTTATAGACCATACCGCTCTGTTATAGACTATACCACTCTGTTATAGATGATACTGCTCTGTTATAGATGATACCGCTCTGTTATAGATGATACCGCTCTGTTATAGATGATACCGCTCTGTTATAGATGATACCGCTCTGTTACAGATGATACCGCTCTGTTATAGATGATACCGCTCTGTTATAGATGATACCGTTCTGTTATAGATGATACCGCTCTATTATAGATGATACTGCTCTGTTATAGACCATACCGCTCTGTTATAGATGATACCGCTATGTTATAGACCATACTGCTCTGTTATAGATGATACCGCTCTGTTATATACCATACCACTCTGTTATAGATGATACCGCTCTATTATAGACTATACCACTCTGTTATAGACCATACCGCTCTGTTATAGATGATACCGCTCTGTTTTAGATGATACCGCTCTGTTATAGATGATACTACTCTGTTATAGACGATACTGCTCTGTTATAGATGATACCGCTCTGTTATAGATGATACCACTCTTTTATAGATGATTCCGCTCTGTTATAGATGATACCGCTCTGTTATAGATGATACCGCTCTGTTATAGATTATACCGCTCTATTATAGATGATACCACTCTGTTATAGTTGATTCCGCTCTGTTATAGATGATACCGCTCTGTTATAGATGATACCGCTCTGTTATAGATCATACCGCTCTGTTTTAGATGATACCGCTCTGTTATAGACCATACCGCTCTGTTATAGACGATACTGCTCTGTTATAGATGATACCGCTCTGTTATAGATGATACCACTCTTTTATAGATGATTCCGCTCTGTTATAGATGATACCGCTCTGTTATAGATGATACCGCTCTGTTATAGATGATACCGTTCTGTTATAGATGATACCGCTCTGTTATAGATGATACCGCTCTATTATAGATGATACTGCTCTGTTATAGATGATACCGCTCTGTTATAGATCATACCGCTCTGTTTTAGATGATACCGCTCTGTTATAGACCATACCGCTCTGTTATAGTTGATTCCGCTCTGTTATAGATGATACCGCTCTGTTATAGATGATACCGCTCTGTTATAGATGATACCGCTCTGTTATAGATCATACCGCTCTGTTTTAGATGATACCGCTCTGTTATAGACCATACCGCTCTGTTTTAGACTATACCGCTCTGTTATAGATGATACCGCTCTGTTATAGATGATACCGCTCTGTTATAGACCATACCGCTCTGTTATAGACTATACCTCTCTGATATAGATGATACCGCTCTGTTATAGATGATACCGCTCTGTTATAGACCATACCTCTCTGTTATATACCATACTGCTCTGTTATATACCATACCGCTCTGTTATATACCATACCTCTCTGTTATAGATGATACCGCACTGTTATAGATGATACCTCTCTGTTATAGATGATACCTCTCTGTTATAGATGATACCGCTCTGTTATAGATGATACCGCTCTGTTATAGATGATACCGCTCTGTTATAGACCATACCTCTCTGTTATAGATGATACCGCTCTGTTATATACTATACCGCTCTGTTATATACTATACCTCTCTGTTATAGATGATACCGCTCTGGTATAGATGATTCCGCTGTTTTACAGATGATACCGCTCTGTTATAGACCATACCGCTCTGTTATAGATGATACCGCTCTGTTATAGACCATACCACTCTGTTATAGACCATACCGCTCTGTTATAGATGATTCCGCTCTGTTACAGATGATACCGCTCTGTTATAGATGATACTACTCTGTTATAGATGATACCGCTCTGTTATAGACCATACTGCTCTGTTATAGACCATACCGCTCTGTTATAGATGATACTACTCTGTTATAGATGATACTGCTCTGTTATAGACCATACTGCTCTGTTATAGATGATACCGCTCTGTTATAGATGATACCGCTATGTTATAGACCATACTGCTCTGTTATAGATGATACCGCTCTGTTATAGATGATACCGCTCTATTATAGACTATACCACTCTGTTATAGATGATACCGCTCTGTTATAGATGATACCGCTCTGTTATATACCATACCACTCTGTTATAGATGATACCGCTCTATTATAGACTATACCGCTCTGTTATAGATGATACCGCTCTGTTATAGATGATACCGCTCTGTTATAGATGATACTGCTCTGTTATAGATGATACCTCTCTGTTATAGATGATACCGCTCTGTTATAGACCATACCGCTCTGTTATAGATGATACCGCTCTGTTATAGATGATACTGCTCTGTTATAGATGATACTGCTCTGTTATAGATGATACCGCTCTGTTATAGATGATACCGCTCTGTTATAGATGATACCGCTCTGTTATAGATGATACCGCTCTGTTATAGATGATACCGCTCTGTTATAGACCATACCGCTCTGTTATAGACGATACTGCTCTGTTATAGACCATACTGCTCTGTTATAGACGATACTGCTCTGTTATAGATGATACCGCTCTGTTATAGATGATACCGCTCTGTTATAGATGATACCGCTCTGGTATAGATGATACCGCTCTGGTATAGATGATACCGCTCTATTATAGATGATACCCCTCTATTATAAACTATATCGCTCTGTTATAGTTGATTCCGCTCTGTTATAGATGATACCGCTCTGTTATAGATGATACCGTTCTGTTATAGATGATACCGCTCTGTTATAGATGATACTGCTCTGTTATAGATGATACCGCTCTGGTATAGATGATACCGCTCTGTTTTAGATGATACCGCTCTGTTATAGATGATACCGCTCTGTTATAGATGACACCGCTCTGTTATAGATGATACCGCTCTGTTATGGACCATACCGCTCTGTTATAGACTATACCACTCTGTTATAGATGATACCGCTCTGTTATAGATGATACCGCTCTGTTATAGACTATACCACTCTGTTATAGATTATACCGCTCTATTATAGACTATACCACTCTGTTATAGATGATACCGCTCTGTTATAGATGATACCGCTCTGTTATAGATGATACTGCTCTGTTATAGATGATACCGCTCTGTTATAGATGATACCGCTCTGTTATAGACCATTCCGCTCTGTTATAGATGATACTGCTCTGTTATAGATGATACCGCTCTGTTATAGATGATACCGCTCTGTTATAGACCATACCGCTCTGTTATAGATGATACCGCTCTGTTATAGATGATACTGCTCTGTTATAGATGATACCGCTCTGTTATAGATGATACCGCTCTGTTATAGATGATACCGCTCTGTTATAGATGATACCGCTCTGTTATAGGTGATACCGCTCTGTTATAGACCATACCGCTCTGTTATAGACGATACTGCTCTGTTATAGACCATACTGCTCTGTTATAGACGATACTGCTCTGTTATAGATGATACCGCTCTGTTATAGATGATACCGCTCTGTTATAGATGATACCACTCTGTTATAGATGATTCCGCTCTGTTATAGATGATACCGCTCTATTATAGATGATACCACTCTTATAGTTGATTCCGCTCTGTTATAGATGATACCGCTCTGTTATAGATGATACCGTTCTGTTATAGATGATACCGCTCTGTTATAGATGATACTGCTCTGTTATAGATGATACCGCTCTGTTATAGACCATACCGCTCTGTTATAGACTATACTGCTCTGTTATAGATGATACCGCTCTGTTATAGATGATACCGCTCTGTTATAGACCATACCGCTCTGTTATAGACTATACCGCTCTGTTATATACCATACCTCTCTGTTATATACCATACCGCTCTGTTATATACCATACCGCTCTGTTATATACCATACCTCTCTGTTATAGATGATACCGCACTGTTATAGATGATACCGCTCTGTTATAGATGATACCTCTCTGTTATAGATGATACCGCTCTGTTATAGATGATACCGCTCTGTTATAGATGATACCGCTCTGTTATAGATGATACCGCTCTGTTATAGACCATACCGCTCTGTTATATACCATACCGCTCTGTTATATACCATACCTCTCTGTTATAGATGATACCGCTCTGTTTTAGATGATACCGCTCTGTTATAGACCATACTGCTCTGTTATAGACCATACCGCTCTGTTATAGATGATACTACTCTGTTATAGATGATACTGCTCTGTTATAGACCATACTGCTCTGTTATAGATGATACCGCTCTGTTATAGATGATACCACTCTGTTATAGATGATTCCGCTCTGTTATAGATGATACCGCTCTATTATAGTTGATTCCGCTCTGTTATAGATGATACCGCTCTGTTATAGATGATACCGTTCTGTTATAGATGATGCCGCTCTGTTATAGACTATACTGCTCTGTTATAGATGATACCGCTCTGTTATAGATGATACCGCTCTGTTATAGACTATACTGCTCTGTTATAGATGATACCGCTCTGTTATAGATGATACCGCTCTGTTATAGACCATACCGCTCTGTTATATACCATACCTCTCTGTTATATACCATACCGCTCTGTTATATACCATACCGCTCTGTTATATACCATACCTCTCTGTTATAGATGATACCGCACTGTTATAGATGATACCGCTCTGTTATAGATGATACCTCTCTGTTATAGATGATACCGCTCTGTTATAGATGATACCGCTCTGTTATAGATGATACCGCTCTGTTATAGATGATACCGCTCTGTTATAGATGATACCGCTCTGTTATAGATGATACTGCTCTGTTATAGATGATACCGCTCTGTTATAGACCATACCGCTCTGTTATATACCATACCTCTCTGTTATAGATGATACCGCTCTGTTTTAGATGATACCGCTCTGTTATAGACCATACCACTCTGTTATAGACCATACCGCTCTGTTACAGATGATACCGCTCTGTTATAGACCATACCGCTCTGTTATAGATGATACTACTCTGTTATAGATGATACCGCTCTGCTATAGATGATACCGCTCTGTTATATACCATACCACTCTGTTATAGATGATACCGCTCTATTATAGACTATACCACTCTGTTATAGATGATACCGGTCTGTTATAGATGATACCGCTCTGTTATATACCATACCACTCTGTTATAGATGATACCGCTCTATTATAGACTATACCACTCTGTTATAGATGATACCGCTCTATTATAGACTATACCACTCTGTTATAGATGATACCGCTCTGTTATAGATGATACCGCTCTGTTATAGATGATACCGCTCTGTTATAGACCATACCGCTCTGTTATAGATGATACCGCTCTGTTATAGATGATACCGCTCTGTTATAGATGATACCGCTCTGTTATAGACCATACCACTCTGTTATAGATGATACCGCTCTGTTATAGATGATACCGCTCTGTTATAGACCATACCGCTCTGTTATAGATGATACCGCTCTGTTATAGATGATACCGCTCTGTTATAGATGATACCGCTCTGTTATAGATGATACCGCTCTGTTATAGATGATACCGCTCTGTTATAGATGATACCGCTCTGTTATAGATGATACCGCTCTGTTATAGATGATACCGCTCTGTTATAAATGATACCGCTCTGTTATAGATGATACTGCTCTGTTATAGATGATACCGCTCTGTTATAGATGATACCGCTCTGTTATAGATGATACCGCTCTGTTATAGATGATACCGCTCTGTTATAGATGATACCGCTCTGTTATAGATGATACCGCTCTGTTATAGATGATACCGCTCTGTTATAGATGATACCGCTCTATTATAAACTATATCGCTCTGTTAAAGATGATACCGCTCTGTTATAGATGATACCACTCTGTTATAGATGATTCCGCTCTGTTATAGATGATACCGCTCTGTTATAGATGATACCGCTCTATTATAGATGATACCACTCTTATAGTTGATTCCGCTCTGTTATAGATGATACCGCTCTGTTATAGATGATACTGCTCTGTTATAGATGATACTGCTCTGTTATAGATGATACCGCTCTGTTTTAGATGATACCGCTCTGTTTTAGATGATACCGCTCTGTTATAGATGATACCGCTCTGTTATAGATGACACCGCTCTGTTATAGATGATACCGCTCTGTTATGGACCATACCGCTCTGTTATAGACTATACCGCTCTGTTATAGATGATACCACTCTGTTATAGATGATACCGCTCTGTTATAGACCATACCGCTCTGTTATAGATGATACCGCTCTGTTATAGATGATACCGCTCTGTTATAGATGATACCGCTCTGTTATAGACCATACCGCTCTGTTATAGATGATACTGCTCTGTTATAGATGATACCGCTCTGTTATAGATGATACCGCTCTGTTATAGATGATACTGCTCTGTTATAGATGATACCGCTCTGTTATAGATGATACCGCTCTGTTATAGACCATACCGCTCTGTTATAGATGATACCGCTCTGTTATAGATGATACTGCTCTGTTATAGATGATACCGCTCTGTTATAGATGATACCGCTCTGTTATAGATGATACCGCTCTGTTATAGATGATACCGCTCTATTATAAACTATATCGCTCTGTTAAAGATGATACCGCTCTGTTATAGATGATACCACTCTGTTATAGATGATTCCGCTCTGTTATAGATGATACCGCTCTGTTATAGATGATACCGCTCTATTATAGATGATACCACTCTTATAGTTGATTCCGCTCTGTTATAGATGATACCGCTCTGTTATAGATGATACTGCTCTGTTATAGATGATACCGCTCTGTTTTAGATGATACCGCTCTGTTTTAGATGATACCGCTCTGTTATAGATGATACCGCTCTGTTATAGATGACACCGCTCTGTTATAGATGATACCGCTCTGTTATGGACCATACCGCTCTGTTATAGACTATACCGCTCTGTTATAGATGATACCGCTCTGTTATAGATGATACCGCTCTGTTATAGACCATACCGCTCTGTTATAGATGATACCGCTCTGTTATAGATGATACCGCTCTGTTATAGATGATACCGCTCTGTTATAGACCATACCGCTCTGTTATAGATGATACCGCTCTGTTATAGATGATACCGCTCTGTTATAGATGATACTGCTCTGTTATAGATGATACCGCTCTGTTATAGATGATACCGCTGTGATATAGATGATACCGCTCTGTTATAGATGATACCGCTCTGTTATAGATGATACCGCTCTATTATAAACTATATCGCTCTGTTATAGATGATACCGCTCTGTTATAGATGATACCACTCTGTTATAGATGATTCCGCTCTGTTATAGATGATACCGCTCTGTTATAGATGATACCGCTCTGTTATAGATGACACCGCTCTGTTATAGATGATACCGCTCTGTTATGGATCATACCGCTCTGTTATAGACCATACCGCTCTGTTATAGATGATACCGCTCTGTTATAGATGATACCGCTCTGTTATAGATGATACCGCTCTGTTATAGATGATACCGCTCTGTTATAGATGATACCGCTCTGTTATAGATGATACCGCTCTGTTATAGATGATACCGCTCTGTTATAGATGATACCGCTCTGTTATAGATGATACCGCTCTGTTATAGATGATACCGCTCTGTTATAGATGATACCGCTCTGTTATAGATGATACCGCTCTGTTATAGATGATACCGCTCTGTTATAGATAATACCGCTCTGTTATAGATGATACCGCTCTGTTATAGATGATACCGCTCTGTTATAGATGATACCGCTCTGTTATAGATGATACCGCTCTATTATAAACTATATCGCTCTTTTAAAGATGATACCGCTCTGTTATAGATGATACCACTCTGTTATAGATGATTCCGCTCTGTTATAGATGATACCGCTCTGTTATAGATGATACCGCTCTATTATAGATGATACCACTCTTATAGTTGATTCCGCTCTGTTATAGATGATACCGCTCTGTTATAGATGATACTGCTCTGTTATAGATGATACTGCTCTGTTATAGATGATACCGCTCTGTTTTAGATGATACCGCTCTGTTATAGATGATACCGCTCTGTTATAGATGACACCGCTCTGTTATAGATGATACCGCTCTGTTTTAGATGATACCGCTCTGTTATAGATGATACCGCTCTGTTATAGATGATACCGCTCTGTTATAGACCATACCGCTCTGTTATAGATGATACCGCTCTGTTATAGATGATACCTCTCTGTTATAGATGATTCCGCTCTGTTATAGATGATACCACTCTGTTATAGATGATTCCGCTCTGTTATAGATGATACCGCTCTATTATAGATGATACCACTCTTATAGTTGATTCCGCTCTGTTATAGATGATACCGCTCTGTTATAGATGATACCGTTCTGTTATAGATGATACCGCTCTGTTATAGATGATACTGCTCTGTTATAGATGATACCGCTCTGTTATAGACCATACCGCTCTGTTATAGACTATACTGCTCTGTTATAGATGATACCGCTCTGTTATAGATGATACCGCTCTGTTATAGACCATACCGCTCTGTTATAGACTATACCGCTCTGTTATATACCATACCTCTCTGTTATATACCATACCGCTCTGTTATATACCATACCGCTCTGTTATATACCATACCTCTCTGTTATAGATGATACCGCACTGTTATAGATGATACCGCTCTGTTATAGATGATACCTCTCTGTTATAGATGATACCGCTCTGTTATAGATGATACCGCTCTGTTATAGATGATACCGCTCTGTTATAGATGATACCGCTCTGTTATAGACCATACCTCTCTGTTATAGATGATACCGCTCTGTTATATACCATACCGCTCTGTTATATACCATACCGCTCTGTTATATACCATACCTCTCTGTTATAGATGATACCGCTCTGTTTTAGATGATACCGCTCTGTTATATACCATACCGCTCTGTTATATACCATACCGCTCTGTTATATACCATACCTCTCTGTTATAGACCATACCACTCTGTTATAGACCATACCACTCTGTTATAGACCATACCGCTCTGTTATAGATGATACTACTCTGTTATAGATGATACCGCTCTGCTATAGATGATACCGCTCTGTTATATACCATACCACTCTGTTATAGATGATACCGCTCTATTATAGACTATACCACTCTGTTATAGATGATACCGCTCTGTTATAGATGATACCGCTCTGTTATATACCATACCACTCTGTTATAGATGATACCGCTCTATTATAGACTATACCACTCTGTTATAGATGATACCGCTCTATTATAGACTATACCACTCTGTTATAGATGATACCGCTCTGTTATAGATGATACCGCTCTGTTATAGATGATACCGCTCTGTTATAGACCATACCGCTCTGTTATAGATGATACCGCTCTGTTATAGATGATACCGCTCTGTTATAGATGATACCGCTCTGTTATAGACCATACCGCTCTGTTATAGATGATACCGCTCTGTTATAGATGATACCGCTCTGTTATAGATGATACCGCTCTGTTATAGATGATACCGCTCTGTTATAGATGATACCGCTCTGTTATAGATGATACCGCTCTGTTATAGATGATACCGCTCTGTTATAGATGATACCGCTCTGTTACAGATGATACCGCTCTGTTATAGACCATACCGCTCTGTTATAGATGATACTACTCTGTTATAGATGATACCGCTCTGCTATAGATGATACCGCTCTGTTATATACCATACCGCTCTGTTATAGATGATACCGCTCTGTTATAGATGATACCGCTCTGTTATAGACCATACCGCTCTGTTATAGATGATACCGCTCTGTTATAGATGATACCGCTCTGTTATAGATGATACCGCTCTGTCATAGACCATACCGCTCTGTTATAGATGATACCGCTCTGTTATAGATGATACCGCTCTGTTATAGACCATACCGCTCTGTTATAGATGATACCGCTCTGTTATAGATGATACCGCTCTGTTATAGATGATACCGCTCTGTTATAGATGATACCGCTCTGTTATAGATGATACCGCTCTGTTATAGATGATACCGCTCTGTTATAGATGATACCGCTCTGTTATAGATGATACCGCTCTGTTATAGATGATACCGCTCTATTATAAACTATATCGCTCTGTTAAAGATGATACCGCTCTGTTATAGACCATACCGCTCTGTTATAGATGATACCGCTCTGTTATAGATGATACCGCTCTGTTATAGATGATACCGCTCTGTTATAGACCATACCGCTCTGTTATAGATGATACCGCTCTGTTATAGATGATACCGCTCTGTTATAGATGATACCGCTCTGTTATAGACCATACCGCTCTGTTATAGATGATACCGCTCTGTTATAGATGATACCGCTCTGTTATAGATGATACTGCTCTGTTATAGATGATACCGCTCTGTTATAGATGATACCGCTCTGTTATAGATGATACCGCTCTGTTATAGATGATACCGCTCTGTTATAGATGATACCGCTCTGTTATAGATGATACCGCTCTGTTATAGATGATACCGCTCTATTATAAACTATATCGCTCTGTTAAAGATGATACCGCTCTGTTATAGATGATACCGCTCTGTTATAGATGATACTGCTCTGTTATAGATGATACCGCTCTGTTATAGATGATACCGCTCTGTTATAGATGGTTCCGCTCTGTTATAGATGATACCGCTCTGTTATAGATGATACCGCTCTATTATAGATGATACCACTCTTATAGTTGATTCCGCTCTGTTATAGATGATACCGCTCTGTTATAGATGATACTGCTCTGTTATAGATGATACTGCTCTGTTATAGATGATACCGCTCTGTTATAGATGACACCGCTCTGTTATAGATTATACCGCTCTGTTATGGACCATACCGCTCTGTTATAGACTATACCGCTCTGTTATAGATGATACCGCTCTGTTATAGATGATACCGCTCTGTTATAGACCATACCGCTCTGTTATAGATGATACCGCTCTGTTATAGATGATACCGCTCTGTTATAGATGATACCGCTCTGTTATAGACCATACCGCTCTGTTATAGATGATACTGCTCTGTTATAGATGATACCGCTCTGTTATAGATGATACCGCTCTGTTATAGATGATACTGCTCTGTTATAGATGATACCGCTCTGTTATAGATGATACCGCTCTGTTATAGACCATACCGCTCTGTTATAGATGATACCGCTCTGTTATAGATGATACTGCTCTGTTATAGATGATACTGCTCTGTTATAGATGATACCGCTCTATTATAAACTATATCGCTCTGTTAAAGATGATACCGCTCTGTTATAGATGATACCGCTCTGTTATAGATGATACTGCTCTGTTATAGATGATACCGCTCTGTTATAGATGATACCGCTGTGATATAGATGATACCGCTCTGTTATAGATGATACCGCTCTGTTATAGATGATACCGCTCTATTATAAACTATATCGCTCTGTTATAGATGATACCGCTCTGTTATAGATGATACCGCTCTGTTTTAGATGACACCGCTCTGTTATAGATGATACCGCTCTGTTATGGATCATACCGCTCTGTTATAGACCATACCGCTCTGTTATAGATGATACCGCTCTGTTATAGATGATACCGCTCTGTTATAGATGATACCGCTCTGTTATAGATGATACCGCTCTGTTATAGATGATACCGCTCTGTTATAGATGATACCGCTCTGTTATAGATGATACCTCTCTGTTATAGATGATACCGCTCTGTTATAGATGATACCGCTCTGTTATAGATGATACCGCTCTGTTATAGATGATACCGCTCTGTTATAGATGATACCGCTCTGTTATAGATGATACCGCTCTATTATAAACTATATCGCTCTGTTATAGATGATACCGCTCTGTTATAGATGATACCGCTCTGTTATAGATGATACCGCTCTGTTATAGATGATACCGCTCTGTTATAGATGATACCGCTCTGTTATAGATGATACCGCTCTATTATAGATGATACCACTCTTATAGTTGATTCCGCTCTGTTATAGATGATACCGCTCTGTTATAGATGATACCGCTCTGTTATAGATGATACCGCTCTGTTATAGATGATACCGCTCTGTTATAGACCATACCGCTCTGTTATAGATGATACCGCTCTGTTATAGATGATACTGCTCTGTTATAGATGATACTGCTCTGTTATAGATGATACCGCTGTGTTATAGATGATACCGCTGTGATATAGATGGTACCACTCTGATATGGACCATACCGCTCTGTTATAGATGATACCGCTCTGTTATAGATGATACTGCTCTGTTATAGACCATACCGCTCTGTTATAGATGATACCGCTCTGTTATAGATGATACCGCTCTGTTATAGACGATACTGCTCTGTTATTGATGATACCGCTCTGTTATAGATGATACCGCTCTGTTATAGATGATACGGCTCTGTTATAGATGATACCGCTCTATTATAAACTATATCGCTCTGTTATGGATCATACCGCTCTGTTATAGATGATACCGCTCTGTTATAGATGATACCGCTCTATTATAGACCATACCGCTGTGTTATAGATGATACCGTTCTGTTATAGATGATACTGCTCTGTTATAGATGATACCGCTCTGTTATAGATGATACCGCTCTGTTATAGATGATACCGCTCTGTTATAGATGATACCGCTCTGTTATAGATGATACCGCTCTGTTATAGACCATACCGCTCTGTTATAGATGATACCGCTCTGTTATAGATGATACCGCTCTGTTATAGATGATACCGCTCTTTTATAGACCATACCGCTCTGTTATAGATGATACCGCTCTGTTATAGATGATACCGCTCTTTTATAGATGATACCGCTCTGTTATAGACCATACCGCTGTGTTATAGATGATACCGCTCTGTTATAGATGATACCGCTCTGTTATAGATGATACCGCTCTGTTATAGATGATACCGCTCTGTTATAGATGATACCGCTCTGTTATAGACCATACCGCTCTGTTATAGATGATACCGCTCTGTTATAGATGATACCGCTCTGTTATAGATGATACCGCTCTTTTATAGACCATACCGCTCTGTTATAGATGATACCGCTCTGTTATAGATGATACCGCTCTTTTATAGACCATACCGCTCTGTTATAGATGATACCGCTCTGTTATAGATGATACCGCTCTTTTATAGACCATACCGCTCTGTTATAGATGATACCGCTCTGTTATAGATGATACCGCTCTGTTATAGACGATACCGCTGTTATAGATGATACCGCTCTGTTATAGATGATACCGCTCTGTTATAGATTATACCGCTCTGTTATAGACGATACCGCTCTGTTATAGATGATACTGCTCTGTTATAGATGATACCGCTCTTTTATAGACCATACCGCTCTGTTATAGATGATACCGCTCTGTTATAGATGATACCGCTCTGTTATAGATGATATCGCTCTGTTATAGATTATACCGCTCTGTTATAGATGATACCGCTCTGCTATAGATGATACCGCTCTGTTACAGACCATACCGCTGGTGTGTGAGTATAGGCGTGTGCCGCCATATTGGTCACATTTATTTCTTCATGTAGCTTCAGATTTGCTCCTGTTTGCTTCTCCAGACCTCGTCTAGTGATCAGATTAGTAGGGAATATTCTCTTTTGCATGGAAATGTTATATTACAGTGTAATGTGTTATGTGACGGAGATCGGGACCATTTTTTATTCATTTTTCATTTCCATTTTCGAACATTAGGAAGTTTCTTCCCTGATGTCTGACCGAAACTGGGAAAGATAAAACTGCGCGATGTGATCATAGTCCTGTAGGGTTAGACAGACCCCACTATAGTCTATTAGGTGCGCGGGTTTCCTAAGGTAGTCGCTTTTATATGTGGATTAGGTTTCTGTCCTTAAGCAGACTCCAGAACTGAAACGTGGGCCGGCTGAGATTTAGTTCTGTGGAATCTGATCATAAGAACTCAGGCTTATTCCTAGGGTTGAGCCGATCTTGAGATTTCAGGATCGATTTTAAAATATGATTTCTGATCATTTACCAGCCGATCCCGAAATTTGCTCGATCACCGATTGGGATCTGATCTTTCCTGATCACTCAACCCTAGTCAAAGCTTCTCTATGGGAAAAGTCACTTTTAGAGTTGAGCCGATCTTGAGATTCCAAAATCCGATTTCCGATCATTTTCCAGTTGATTCCAAATTTTGCTCGATCGCCGATCGGTATCCGATCTTTCCCAATCACTCAACCCTAGTCAAAGCTTGATCGCGATCATGAATTTTGCTCGATCGCCAGTCAGGATCCGATCTTTCCTGATCACTCAACCCTAGTCAAAGCTCGATCGCGATCATGATATTTGCTCAATCGCCGATCGGGATCCGATCTTTCCTGATCACTCAACCCTAGTCAAAGCTCAATCACAATCGTGAAATTTGCTCGATTGCCAATCGGGATCCGATCTATCCCGATCCCAATCGCTCAACCCTAGTCAAAGCTTCTCTATGGGAAAAGTCACTTTTAGAGTTGAGCCGATCTTGAGATTTCAAAATCCGATTTCCGATCATTTTCCAGTTGATTCCAAAATTTGCTCGATCGCCGATCGGGATGCGATCTTTCCCGATCACTCAACCCTAGTCAAAGCTCGATCACGATCATGAAATTTGCTCAATCGCTGATCGGGATCTGATCATTCCTGATCACTTAACCCTAGTCAAAGCTCGATCGCGATCATGAAATTTGCTCGATCACCGATCAGGATCCGATCTATCCCGATCCTGATCGCTCAACCCTAGTCAAAGCTTCTCTATAGGAAAAGTCACTTTTAGGGTTGAGCCAATCTTGAGATTTCAAAATCCGATTTCCGATCATTTGCGATTTCTCAACCCTACTTATTTCATTAAATCCCCTACTTATTGTGCGCCTCGGAGTCTGATGGGCAAACCTACTGACTGACAGCTCGGGAAAGGATGTCGGACACAAATAAGACCGCACACTGGACTTCTAAGAGCAGAGTCCTGATAATTCTAGTTCCGTATGCCGTTCTGCGGACCACCTGCTGCCTGCGGATTACACTACGCTCTTCATGTCTGGGTTCCCTATACATTCTATATAGGAAGAGCCAATCCAATAAATGTCCAATAAAAAGTCTTTGGGTAATTTATCAGTCTGACCAATGATCTATCCTCCTGAGCTGCTAATGCGGAGTCTCACCACCCGGCTTTCGTTCACAAGGAAGATTACAATGTATTTAATACCCAATAAAACGGCATTTTCAGTAGAATTCTTGTGCGGTTTTCGTACACCCGTCACTTCCCACATATTCCAGGCATCTGTTTTCGTAGACACCTGAACACCGCCAAGGCTTTCCCATCTCCTTTCAGAAGAGCGATACCGTGTTTGTGAATTCCTAGCGTGACGTCCTTCTCCGAGAGACCCCGGCATCTGCCCATACATTAGGAAACATCTTGTGTAATGTAATGGCTGCTGCGCCATCTGGACATGGTCTTACAATGGGATTGTGTGTTGTAAATCGCCCCTGTTCTCACTTGTCACCGACTCTGCTTCATGCGTTCCAGTAAATTCTGCAGTAACGGCGTGTTATACATGGTAGACGATTGGCGCTTGTTGGTTTCCGCTGTTTTATAAAGGTTATTTTCCATGATTTGATGTAGCAGGTCTGGCAATTACGTCCTGATGTATAAATGACTTGCGTGTGTTTTATCCATCACCTTGTACTCACATGTCCCCGTATACTCTGTATACCTAGCGAATGTACCACGAACATCCATCATCCCTCCCTCCCACATTACTGAAGACCGAAATTAGCCGCAATGTCAATAACTATGAGAAAAAAGCAGCGCGGCCCCTCCCGTCCTAACCGCGCTCATCCTCGTACTGTTCTCCGCGGGCTCTTAAAGGGAAGGGGTCATCAGTAGAGATGAGCGAGTACTGTTTGGCTCAGCCGATCCGAACTGCACGCTCGCATAGAAATGAATGGACGTAGCCGGCACACGGGGGGTTAAGCCGCCGGCCAACGTCAAAGCGGAAGTAGCAGGTGCATCCATTCATTTCTATGGAGCGTGCTGTTCGGATCGGCTGATCCCCACGTTACTCGCTCATCTCTAGTCATCAGTTTTTATATAAATACCCCACATAGAGGGGTATTATATCAGGTATTTTTGTGGAATTTTTGGGGGTTTTTCCCCACAAATGTTACAGATTTTAGCTGAAAGTCAGTAATGAGAAATGAAAACACGACAAACTCTACAAACTCTACAGACAACAAACACTACAGACAACAAGCACGACAAACTCTACAAACACGACAAACACTACAGGCGACAAACACGATAAACACAACAGACACAACAAACACGATAATCACAATAGATACGACATACACTACAAACACGCCAAACACTACAAACACAACAAACACGACAAACACTATAAACACTCCAAACACTACAAACACTACAAACACGACATACACTACAGACAACAGACATCACAAACACGACAGACACTACAGACACGACAAACACAACATACACGACAAACACTACAAACACGACAAACACGGCAAACACAACAAACACGCCAAACGCTACAAACACAACAAACACTACAAACACGACATACACTACAGACAACAGACATCACAGACATGACAGACACTACAGACACGACAAACACAACAAACACGACAAACATGACAAACTCTACAAACACGATAAACACGACAGACACGACAAACACTACAAAAAATGACAAACACTGCAAACACGACAAACACTGCAAACACAATAAACACGACAAACACAATAAACATGACAAACACGACAAACACTACAAACACTGCAAACACAATAATCGCGACAAACACAATAAACATGACAAACACGACAAACACTATAATCCCTACAAACACAATAAACATGACAAACACTGCAAATACGATAAACACGACAGACACGACAAACACTGCAAACACTACAAACTCGACAAACACTGCAAACACAATAAACACGACAAACACGATAAACACGACAAACACGATAAACACGACAAACACTATAAACACGACAAACACTATAAACACTGCAAACACGACAGGCATGACAAACACTAGAGACAATGCTTTTTTGTTTGCTGCGTTTTTCTTTTTGGTGTTTTTGCAGCCTCGGAGGTTTTTCTCTTTAGGCCCTAAAATAACCACAAGAAACGTATTTTCAAAATGTCACAAAGCATTGTATTGAAAAACACAGAAAATTCCAGACACTGTTGACAAGCAAAATAATAACGCTGTGTGAGGGAGGCTTACATTTTACAATTTTTGGGCTTAGGCTTCACGTAGTCAAACGCAGAAAAAAAATTCTGCGGAACTAAACGCGGCGGAAATGCATCACAGATTTTTCAATCACGTTTTTCCTCTGCGGACTTTCTGCCTCTATTACGCCCCGTTCCCACGGAGTAACGCGCCGCTCATTCTGACACATAAACATGTGTCAGAGTGAGCGCTGTAAAACAGAATCCCATTGACTTCAGTGGGTGCCGGTCTTACACGCGTTACACATTGAAATAAATGGGTTAAAAAGCCTCCCACTGATTTCAATGTGTAATGCGCGTAAGACAAAAAAGTCAATGGAAGGCTTTTTTTTCTGTGTGCATTCTGCGTCAGAGTCCGCACCCAAAAACACCATGATGCGTTCCCTATAGAAAGCAGGCGGGGACGTATACGGGAACGAGATCCTTTATGTGGCCGGTTACAATAACGCTCACGAGCTTTGTCTCCGCGTCTCTTTCTGTACAGACGACATAGGCTGCAGGAAATCTCTTAGAAGACATTTGTAACACGTTCTCCTTGTTCTCATCATTTTCGGATTCCTCAGAGCCGGCGATGACAATTTCTAGACCAGGAGGAGCCGTTTGGTTTTCAGGTTATTTTTTCTGTTGGTAACAAGAAGGCGCCGAGAAAGTCAAGTCAACAAGGAGTTAAACTGGATATTCCCGTCACATACTGCAGCAGATTTTCAGGGCATGACTTCATGTGCTCCAGACTTTAAACTTTCCGAGGATGGGTGAATCTGCCACTGAGATCTTAATGTGCAGACGTTTCCCTCTGAATTTTCAGGACCCATCATCCGAGCGGCCAATTAGTGTCAGTTTTATTGGTAGTTTTGTAATGCGGACGCTTGCCCACCAGGGAGGATACAGAAAGCACATTATTTCACTTAGCCCAGTTGGTGCCTGTCACAGAGTAATGACTTTCAGTCTCCACCAAACAGAGGCAAATGCGCAGATAAATCCCAGGGCCAATTTCTGGGCAGCGTCCTGACCCCGATGCACCTGTCTCTTAAATCCCATAGACTCGGAGAGTCTGGCTCCCTGCCTGCAGGCCATGTCGGTATTACCTGCTCACTCATTCCCAGGGCCGTCTTCAGTCTACCGCCGAAAATATCGTACTCTAATTCACATGAATGTCAAGCTCTTGTCGAGGGAAGATGCCGTCTTTACAAAATGCTGAACCATAGGCAATTTCTGCTAATAGGCCTGTTACCGCTGAGCGGTGCGCCTGTTATCGCAGGGGTATGGGGTAGACACGTTGGATGTTTGTTATACACATTCTGAGAATTGGTAAAAGACAGTAAATCGCATCATCTCATCACAGGACGTGACAGATCGCTACGACGTGTAGGATTGTGCCGGATGGATGGTAACGTGTAGCCGCATATTCTCTTCTTGTGGAGGGGAAGATCCGATTTTTCTTGAATTTTGGTCTCTGTTTTTCGGTAAATGCAGGATTCTCTAAGTGTCTTGTTTTTCTTTTTTTGTTGTTTCCCAGAAATAAAAAAATATGTAACAATGTAAAGGACATAAAATTGATGGTATTTCTTACAAGACAAAAACTAATGAGTGAAGGAAGTCTCACCACAACCTATTGCCTGCTTGAAGTCATGGATCCGGCTTCTTACACCCCAAGCCTAAGGGTAAAGGAATTGCTAGTTGTGCAAATCCCTAGTGCTGCTGCTGGAACAATGGAAGAAGCCATAGACTCAGACAGCGAGGCCTAAACCAGACCCAACCCCGTACCTATCTAAGTGCCACAACTGTCCTAATGACAGGGACAACTGGGCGACGATCCTTTCTCTGAATAAGTGTGCACAGGACAAGACAAACAACATAAGAGCAGCGTCAGCAAAAGACAAGGGGTCGGTAACAGTCTGTAATGCAGTACAGAATCGAAATCCGAGAGATTAGTCAAAGGGGTAGCAGAGGTCAGAATACAATAATAGCAGAAAGATGAGATAAGCAGAGACAAAGTCACAACAGGCAGAGACGTTACACTAAGATTGTACCAGGGGAAGGTGTGGGCAAGTAGAGTGTACTGTAATGACTATGAAGGTCAAGTAATTGTCATACTACTAGCCTGCCATTAGAAAATAGGGGGCAATGTAGAAAGCAGTGACAATATTGTAGCTCCATCATTGGTATGGATAGGAATCATGTGAAGCCAGTATGTCATGTTGCCATGAGGCAGTATGGAGCCACAGAACAGCGGACCCCAGATCTGAAGGGGAGTGGTCAGCTCGGTCTGCCTACCATCGATATACTGCTTGGTTATAATGGTCCCTGTTGCATTGGTTTGGATTATGTTGCCCATACTCAAAGCCATATTAGCAATGCAATGTACATTGGGCACCAGACTCTACCATCAGGGCATGTATTGGGATAAAGATGCAGCATCATTACTATTTTCAGTGCTAATAAAGTTATTATGGTTTTGATTGTAAGCTCCTCCATCCCCCCTCCCCCCTCACAAGTTCCTTCTCTTTAGATCTACATTGTATATTATGAAGAATTGAGACATCCTAAAGGCCACATTGTATCTCTTGTTCTGCATGTCAATGTTCGGTGCACTTGTTATATTGTGACATCTTTTGTCCTGCCTTGGCCCATCCCTTTTGGCATCAGTTCGGTCTATATACAGTACAGTGCAAATGTTTTAGGCAGGAGTGAAAAAAATCCTGCAAAGTCGGAATGCTTTCAAAAATAGAAGGGTTAATAGATTGTTGTTTTTTTAAAAAAAAATCAATGAATGAAATCAATGAATCCAAGAGAAATCCTAATCTTAGATTTGTTTTGATCACCCTTCATCAATATCCTCAAGTCTGTCTGGGATTAGAGGAAGAGACAGAAGGATTTGAGCAAGCCAACATCCATAGGAGATCTGTGCTTTATTCTGCAAGACGTTCGGAACAACTTCCCTGCCGAGTTCCTTCAAAAACTATCGCAATTGTACCGAGAAGAATTGATGTTCTTTGGAAAGCAAAGGGTGGTCACATCAAATACTGACTTACATTTCTCTTTTGGTTCATTCTCTTTATTTTGTTAATTGACAAAAAATAAACTATTAACATTTATGTTTTTGAAAACTTTGCAGCATTTATTCTGCACCTGCCTGAAACTTTTGCACAGTACCGTACAGCAATAAATGTTTGCCTCAGCTCTGGTGTCAGTTCAGTTTTTGCAGCTTTGTATTATACATAGGGCAGGTTCACACCTGCGCCCGGTCTCCATTTTGCAGGTTTCCGTCTTCTGCCTGAGAAACTGGACAGGGGAAGTCAGTTTTCAAACCTATTCACTTGAATGGGTTTGCAAAGTGTCCACCCGTGAGCGTCTTGTGCCTCTTTGCGGCGAAACCGGTGTATGTCAGTGCATGTCCGACCTTGTGTCCGGTTAAAAAAAAGGGCTTTGCTGCAGAGAGGCAGAAGATGCTCACGGGCGGTCACTTTGCAAACCCATTCAAGTGAATGGATTTGCAAAGTTTTGCAAGGTCCAGTTTCTCGGGCAGAATACCCTGCAGAAGTGAAATGGTTAATCATTGCTAGTGTCTAGCGTATCGGCGCCGTACGTACGGCCATGTTATGTACTAAGCCTCATGAATTTCACCCTGGCCACTTTGCGACTTGCTGACCAGTTCTGCCTGACGGAGTTTATTTCTGAGGATTAGCACTTGGAGCAGATCTGGGCACTCGGGTAATTTCTGCTAACAAGGAGAATAAAATGGGAAAAGTTTAAAGACATTATTACTTGCACCGAAGCAATCACATAGCGCGCTATTCATTATGTCACTTAGTGATCCATCTGTTTTTTGTCTGCAAAGCGCACAGATTGAAATTGGACAAGCCTGAAGAACGAAGGCTTGCTGCTGATTTATTGCAGGGATTTGTTCAGGAGGCAGCTGCAATGATATTATTATATTGATATTTCCTAAGTATTTATTGCAGGATCACAGTACACAAGAATTGGCCTCTCTTAATAGACTGACGGCTGCAAAAGTTTTAATTATTTAAGTTACCAAGCCAAAGAACCCACCGGCGGCTACGAATCAGTCACGTAAGGCCGAGGTGCAAAACGCCTCTCAAAGACATCCATTTGTCATGGCGCCTTGGCATTTTCACAGTCCCCCCATGTATTTGGGTGTTAGGAGGGGTCCGTGAACGATTACAAAAATAGAACACATGTCCGTTATTGGCTGTGGGGTGTATATAGCCTTATTCTACGTAGAGATACTGTGTCCATTTAACCCGTTGGATATAAATGAGGATACTAATAGTGAGAACTACCTAGATCTCCCTTCCCCAGCTCAATAGATAGAAGTTGTGCTCCTGGATTTATTAGACTAAGGCCTTACTCACACGCTCACATATCATATATGTGTGTGGCGCCCGCGTATTTTGCTGATTCCATATATACCCATTTACTTCAATCTGTTGATACAAACGCCCATGAAAGCGGATTAACCACAAACAGTGAACAGGATGGGGTGCGATCTGTGCACGGACCTCAAGCGTCCATATATGCAAACGTGTGGATGAGGCCTAACTTGTATTAGTTATACGTATTATCTGGGACACGGCAGGGCGCAGCTCCTACAGGTCCTAGCTATTCTTTTCCTATGCTGTTCTCCTACTAATCTGGTTGAGCTTCAGGGTGACTACACGCATGACAGCCACTATATGGTCAACGCCATGCCATGTTCCATCCAAATGCCATGCAACCATATAGTTTTATTGCAAATCGAGTAGGGTTATGGTTAGAGGTGCAGGGTTCACACCCGAGCAGCAATTCAGACGCTAACAAACAGTAAAATTGCATGTTGACAAGGGGTTTGTCCTCACTGTGGCTGAACATGAGAACTCAGCCGTATAGAACTGCGCTAATCTGAGCAGGCGTTGCATTGCAGCAGTTATAATATAGCCTTAGTATCCGGTATACGCTTAGTTAAGAGAGAAAATGATGGGTTATTTGGAGATATTTTCTGCATGCAGATGTACGGTACATGTATACATTACACCAGCCTTATCATAGGCTCTACTATCCTTACTATAGGTAACAAGTTGTGCAGCAAGTCTTGCAAATCTCCTGCAGATGCATCCTCCTTATTTCCATTGGTCTTAGTGTTGCAGTCAGTTCCCCCCAGCACTTGGTGATATCGATAGATGATGGTCCACATTGGCCGGCTAACGTAGCTGTTTTATCAACCCTTAATTGTTTCGGTCACATGAATCTGTGTAAGATGTATTGGCTTGATGGATGGACGGACATTGGGTGAAAACTGTAAGAATCCACAAGAGCCCTGGAAGACACTTGGTCATATATAGTCAAGGTAATGTGTAGGAATGGAGATTTCCAGAATTTTAATGATTGAAGATGGAGTCAAATAACAGAATGCAAGACAAAGTTGTGTCAATAGGACGAAGATCAGCAACGACGCGGAGGGTTAACAGAGAAGATATCACTTTGGTGAACTTTCCATTGCAGCCTCACAGAGAGAACTATTACTGGCTCAAGGGTACTTGGTGGATGAATAGGAAGAGCAGCTGGTGATGTATAGACCATTAACTTATCATCCAATGCTGGGGAGCGATGGAACAACGCAAGTCACCGGAGAGCCGTTATGGATGAGCTGTGGGTTTACATCGCAGGTTCATGGCTGTATACTTTATACTGCTGAGGATAGCGTACATCTCCGAGCAGGCTGCACATTAGTTTTTGTTGCTGTAGCTCAGCTCAAATCCCAGACAGACGAGTGCGAACAACACTACACAATGCTGGAGAGTGACATAATTTATTCCGGCAAAGTGCTTGCTGGGTGGAACGTGACTTAATAAGAAGAAAACAGATAGTGAGGTTTGTGAACAACACACTGACAATTCCCCATTTGTGCCTCGTGTATATAATCCAGTCTGCTGAGCAGTTGCCAAATTTGGGCTAAAGCAGGAAACCTTATATTACTTCTGGACTTGTAAATGAGCTTAAAAACTGCCATGACTAAGAGACCATGAACTAGGTCTCGAAACGCGTAGGCCATCTGTTTTTGTCTTCTCTGGATCCATGTTGTAAGATGAAAATTTTTTTGTCTTTTTTAACCAATATGAAGTAAAAGTTATATTTTATCTTATTCAACTGGTTTTTGGGCATGCTGGATTTTATATTTGTTCCATCATTGCAATTCACCTTTCAGTCAAAGGTTTCCGTGCAGCCCTTGCCACTATAATACACCATTCCTAGTTGATTTCGCAAGGTTGAGCTTGGTTTTTTCTGGACTTTCTTCTAAAGCAGGAAACCTTATATTACTTCTGGACTTGTAAATGAGCTTAAAAAATGTAGGCGACCTCTTCTGCGCGGTATACGTTCCATTAAAGGGATCCTATCAGTAAAATGCTTTGTTTTTTTTTTTCTTGCTAACTCGTAGGAATAGCCTTAAGAAAGTCTCTTCTTCTCCTACCCTTAGATGTCTTCTCCGCGCCAACGTTCGGTAGAAATCCCAGTTTTCGTCGGTATGCAAATGATTTCTCTCACAGCACTGGAGGCGGGCCCAATGCTGCGAGAGAAATCTCCAGCGCCGCCTCCATCTTCATCAGGAACGCCCTCTCTCTGCGTCTTCTTCCGACGCTGGGGGTCAAACTTCTACGCATGCGCAGTCAGCTCTGCCATCGGGCCTCAAGCAGAGCTGACTGCACATGTGCGCAGCCATTTTTTTGTGATGGGCAGGTCTACTCACTGTATATAGGGCGTGTCTACTCACTGTATATAGAGCAGGTCTACTCACTGTATATAGGGCAGGTCTACTCACTGTATATAGGGCAGGTCTACTCACTGTATATAGGGCGTGTCTACTCACTGTATATAGGGCAGGTCTACTCACTGTATATAGGGCAGGTCTACTCACTGTATATAGGGCGTGTCTACTCACTGTATATAGCGCATGTCTACTCACTGTATATAGGGCAGGTCTACTCACTGTATATAGCGCATGTCTACTCACTGTATATAGGGCAGGTCTACTCACTGTATATAGGGCGTGTCTACTCACTGTATATAGGGCAGGTCTACCCACTGTATATAGGGCAGGTCTACTCACTGTATATAGGGCGTGTCTACTCACTGTATATAGCGCATGTCTACTCACTGTATATAGGGCAGGTCTACTCACTGTATATAGCGCATGTCTACTCACTGTATATAGGGCATGTTTACTCACTGTATATAGGGCATGACTACTCACTGTATATAGGGCATGACTACTCACTGTATATAGGGCAGGTCTACTCACTGTATATAGGGCATGACTACTCACTGTCTATAGGGCATGACTACTCACTGTATATAGGGCGTGTCTACTCACTGTATATAGGGCGTGTCTACTCACTGTATATAGGGCATGACTACTCACTGTATATAGGGCATGACTACTCACTGTCTATAGGGCATGTCTACTCACTGTATATAGGGCGTGTCTACTCACTGTATATAGGGCAGGTCTACTCACTGTATATAGGGCAGGTCTACTCACTGTATATAGGGCAGGTCTACTCACTGTATATAGGGCATGTCTACTCACTGTATATAGGGCATGAGTACTCACTGTATATAGGGCATGTCTGCTTACTGTATATAGGGCATGTCTGCTCACTGTATATAGGGCATGACTACTCACTGTATATAGGGCATGACTACTCACTGTCTATAGGGCATGTCTACTCACTGTATATAGGGCGTGTCTACTCACTGTATATAGGGCAGGTCTACTCACTGTATATAGGGCAGGTCTACTCACTGTCTATAGGGCATGTCTACTCACTGTATATAGGGCATGTCTACTCACTGTATATAGGGCATGAGTACTCACTGTATATAGGGCATGTCTGCTTACTGTATATAGGGCATGTCTGCTCACTGTATATAGGGCATGTCTACTCACTGTATATAGGGCATGACTACTCACTGTCTATAGGGCATGTCTGCTCACTGTATATAGGGCATGACTACTCACTGTATATAGGGCATGTCTCTTCACTGTATATAGGGCATGTCTACTCACTGTATATACGGCATGACTACTCACTGTATATAGGGCATGTCTACTCACTGTATATAGGGCATGTCTGCTCACTGTATATAGGGCATGTCTACTCACTGTATATAGGGCATGACTACTCACTGTATATAGGGCATGTCTACTCACTGTATATAGGGCATGTTTACTCACTGTGTATAGGGCATGTCTACTCACTGTATATAGGGCATGACTACTCACTGTATATAGGGCATCACTACTCACTGTATATAGGGCAGGCCTACTCACTGTATATAGGGCATGTCTACTCACTGTATATAGGGCATGTCTACTCACTGTATACAAGGCATGACTACTCACTGTATATAGGGCATGCCCCGTGTGTCAGGACCCATCAGCTGTTTTGTAGTCTGCTGACTGGTCTATGGGACTTTTTGGATGATAAACAAGTATTACACCAAGATCATCCGGTTCTCCCTTTCCCTTCTCCATTTCAACCTTTCAGAAGTCGTTGGATGTGTCTTCGAGGACAGATTCCTTACAGACAGGCAGGTAACGTTCTCCATAGACCTTTGTAACCACAGTCATGATGTCGACAAGACATAAAGCATTCACTTTGCACCTGTTGAAACCTTAATATATAGAATTGTCAGAAATGAATCGCCAAGAGAGTCAGAGTCACTTCCTCGGGAATGAAACCTACAGCCGCTTCTTCACACAGGCATCAAAGAGCGAGACGCTGCGGTTCATGTTCTTCTGCGTTCACCTCGGCTTTGTTGTATCTTCAGCGTCTTGATAATTGAATGGAGCCAGAAATGAGCAGAAGGCGGCGTAAGCAGTGACTGGTATAGGGGCGCGGAGCGAAGGAGGACGCTAATGTATAATTCTGGGAGTCATATGCGCTGCTAGTTAAGTGAAGGAATCAGATAAGTGAGCGGCAGGTAAGTGACTGCCGACTGGATTAGCATAATGATCATTTCTATCCTCAGATCTCAGAGACGATATTATCCGAAGAAAAAGAAAGAAACAGCCGTGTATTAGAATAAACTCGCAGTCTATTCACATTGTGCGCCATCATAGGCTTTTATCTATCACTTCTTCTAGTCCTTGGGAATAGTCTGTAATCCGGGAGTGGATGTGCACATGTAACCGGAAGGGCTCGGGGGTCCTAAATAACAGCATGTAGCCCAAAAACAATGGGGGAAATTCTCCTTACAATTATTCCTCCAAAACCACTTCTGTATTGTTCACTTGGTGAAGACGTGATCGATACAAAGTTTCCAGTTGTAGTCGGCAGAGTAAGCCGAGGATGTTTTTTCCTCTCATTCCCATTGTTCTGTCCAGGGACTTGCATACATGGACTGTCATCGTCCTCCTTTCATTTACATGTTAGAATAATTAACATCTGTGCACTTAGTACAATGACCTAGAAGAAGACATGTGTTTCTATAGGCAAGTCCCTGGATGTAGTTGTAGCAACCAGAATGCAGAAAGTCACTGACTCTAGCACATTGGCGCTTGCACTAGAGTTACTCTATTTTATTGCATTCTATTACAGTGCAATATGTATTATAGTCCTTGGATTTTTTTGCCCTTCAAAATGATTAAGATCCCACATTGAGGATCACGTGGAAGTTTTATTGCACCCTTTGAATCGCTTAGAACTTCAAAGGTTACATATAGACTGGGCCCTATAGTATCTGTGTCCCTGTATAGTGACAAATAGATTGCTTACAGCGGCGTACCAGGGGCCACAGGGACTTGTGTATCACCTCGAGCAAGCACATGCCCCTGGCCTTTGCTTAATATGAGATAGTGGTTTATCTCTGTAAGTCTTTAGGGACCAGGTTTATCCCCTATAGATATAGAATCCCCCATGTAGCTGAATGTTCTATATACATTGCAAGAAACTGCAGGGACTTGGCCTCAACTTATATGCAAGAGCAGAGGTCATGAGTTTGAGTTCAGCTCATCTCTAAAGCTGACTGCTATTATGTATACTGTGTAGACTGTGTAGACTGCTTTGTATATTGTATAGACTGCTGTATATAATGTGTAGACTGCTGTTTATATATTGTGTAGACTGCTGCATACTGTGTACACTGCTGTATATATTGTGAGGAGGAGGGAGAGGAGCCGAATACTGTGAGGGGGAGGGAGAGGAGCCGGATACTGTGAGGGGGAGGGAGAGGAGCTGAATACTGTGACAGGGAGGGAGAGGAGCCGAATACTGTGACGGGGAGTGAGAGGAGCCGAATACTGTGAGGGGGAGGGAGAGGAGTCAGATACTGTGAGGGGGAGGGAGAGGAGCCAAATACTGTGAGGGGGCGGGAGAGGAGCCGAACACTGTGAGGGGGAGGGAGAGGAGCCAAATACTGTGACGGGGAGGGAGAGGAGCCGAATACTGTGAAGGGGCGGGAGAGGAGCCGAGTACTGTGAGGGGGAGGGAGAGGAGCCAAATACTGTGACGGGGAGGGAGAGGAGCCGAATACTGTGACGGGGAGTGAGAGGAGCCGAATACTGTGAGGGGGAGGGAGAGGAGCCGAATACTGTGACGGGGAGTTAGAGGAGCCGAATACTGTGAGGGGGAGGGAGAGGAGTCAGATACTGTGAGGGGCAGGGAGAGGAGCCGAATACTGTGACGGGGAGGGAGAGGAGCCGAATACTATGACGGGGAGGGAGAGGAGCCGAATACTGTGAGGGGGAGGGAGAGGAGCAGAATACTGTGACAGGGAGGGAGAGGAGCCGAATACTGTGACGGGGAGTTAGAGGAGCCGAATACTGTGAGGGGGAGGGAGAGGAGTCAGATACTGTGAGGGGCAGGGAGAGGAGCCAAATACTGTGACGGGGAGGGAGAGGAGCCGAATACTGTGAGGGGGAGGGAGAGGAGCAGAATACTGTGACAGGGAGTGAGAGGAGCCGAATACTGTGACGGGGAGTGAGAGGAGCCGAATACTGTGAGGGGGAGGGAGAGGAGTCAGATACTGTGAGGGGCAGGGAGAGGAGCCGCATACTGTGACGGGGAGGGAGAGGAGCCAAATACTGTGACGGGGAGGGAGAGGAGCCGAATACTGTGATGGGGCGGGAGAGGAGCCGAATACTGTGATGGGGAGGGAGAGAAGCCGAATACTGTGACGGGGAGGGAGAAGAGCCGAATAGTGTGAGGGGGAGGGAGAGGAGCCAAATACTGTGAGGGGGAGGGAGAGGAGCCGAATAGTGTGAGGGGGGAGGGAGAGGAGCCAAATACTGGGAGGGGGAGGGAGAGGAGCCGAATACTGTGACAGGGAGGGAGAGGAGCCGAATACTGTGACGGGGAGGGAGAGGAGCCGAATACTGTGACGGGATGGGAGAGGAGCCGAATACTGTGACGGGATGGGAGAGGAGCCGAATACTGTGACGGGGAGGGAGAGGAGCCGAATACTGTGAGGGGGAGGGAGAGGAGCCGAATACTGTGACGGGGAGGGAGAGGAGCCGAATACTGTGACGGGGAGTGAGAGGAGCCGAATACTGTGAGGGGGAGGGAGAGGAGCCGAATACTGTGATGGGGAGGGAGAGGCACCGAATACTATGATGTGGAGGGAGAGGAGCCGAATACTGTGAGGGGGAGGGAGAGGAGCCAAATACTGTGACGGGGAGGGAGAGGAGCCAAATACTGTGACGGGGAGGGAGAGGAGCCGAATACTGTGATGGGGCGGGAGAGGAGCCGAATACTGTGATGGGGAGGGAGAGAAGCCGAATACTGTGACGGGGAGGGAGAAGAGCCGAATAGTGTGAGGGGGAGGGAGAGTAGCCAAATACTGTGAGGGGGAGGGAGAGGAGCCGAATAGTGTGAGGGGGGAGGGAGAGGAGCCAAATACTGGGAGGGGGAGGGAGAGGAGCCGAATACTGTGACAGGGAGGGAGAGGAGCCGAATACTGTGATGGGGAGGGAGAGGAGCCGAATACTGTGACGGGATGGGAGAGGAGCCGAATACTGTGACGGGGAGGGAGAGGAGCCGAATACTGTGAGGGGGAGGGAGAGGAGCCGAATACTGTGACGGGGAGGGAGAGGAGCCGAATACTGTGACGGGGAGTGAGAGGAGCCGAATACTGTGAGGGGGAGGGAGAGGAGCCGAATACTGTGATGGGGAGGGAGAGGCACCGAATACTATGATGTGGAGGGAGAGGAGCCGAATACTGTGAGGGGGAGGGAGAGGAGCCAAATACTGTGACGGGGAGGGAGAGGAGCTGAATACTGTGAGAGAGAATTAGCCTATATTGTCTCCTAGCTATCCCCATTTTACATCCATTTTTGGGTCACCAAGTTCGGGTTCTCATTGATTTCAATTGGGTTCCGGTCAAGTCAAGGTACACGAACCGAACATTTGGCCTAACTTTTTGAACCCGAACTTTGACGGGTTCACTCAGCTCCACTTATATGTAATGGCGGTACCTAAAAAAAATATACCAGTAGTGGAAAACCAAAAACAGCGTAGCATAAAGTCAGGTTGGTCCCAAGCAGTGGAAGATTGGCCTGGCCGGTGTCTATGAGTCCGCTTCACCAGATCTGTAGAGTGACAATAGGATAAAGTATTGCACTTAACACATTTGGGATTGAAATGTGACACATTAATGCCGGATCTTTCCTTGACTGGAAACTTTGTATTAATATTCCCGTATTTCATAATGAAAAGGTTATCTCATTTATTGGCACGATCTCCTGCGAGTCTCTCAGCGGTGCGGGCGCAGGACAGAATATACAGGTGGGGCGCTTATAATTGAATTTCCCTTAATTATAAAAACTGGCGGCAGCCAAACAATAGCAACGCCAGCGCTCTAAAAGAGCATAGAAAACTACACGCAAGCTTAAACAAACATTCTCAATGACTAGAGTGAAATCCCAGCTTTCCATGCTGACTTTAACATTGAATTTTCTTCTTCAAATAGTGGTGGGAACGCGCGCTGAATGATAACGTGCCGAAACCTTCCATAAAGAGACACTTGTTTGTACTGTAACGGCAGCAGAGGTTCCATGCGGCTGCCCTGGACGGCTGAATATAGTCTAATCTGTCCCCAGCCAAACGAAGTCTGTGTGTGGAAATGGAGGCAAATCCTTTATATCCCGCATGTGCAGAAGTATAACAGAGAATGAACCGGTACAGCTCCGTCCTATGTGTAGTGGTTAGTCCAGATTACGACTGCTCCCATTTATGATGTAAGCTGCAGTGACTCTGTTCAGCCACTACACACAGAACGGCGCTGTCTGCTTCCTGTTTTATTTTCTGTGCTGGGATCAATTTGGGGTGCCAAGTGTCAGAACTGCTCATGGATCTTCCAATTCTTAATCATAGAGTGTCGTAAGGTCTGACTAATAGACGACGTCTCATACCCATGCCCAGGCGCTGTAGTAGTCCATAGCAGCCCTATAAGCTATACGTTATAGTTGGGGGGCCTGGATTTTGCATTGGGGAGCATCATTACAACTATATACAAACCCAGAAAGCCATTGTCTTACTTTTGCTCCTAAGTTTATTGGAAATTCTGCAAGTTTATTTTGTCGCAGCCGACGGGTTCTTTACGGTAATAATAAGACATAAGACATTCTTTAAGTTATAATAATACCTAGGTGTGCGGAGGAAGCAACTAAGTAATACATTTCTTCAAGAAGCACGAAAATGAAGACCAACGTAATGAGTGGTCATAAGAAACAAGACGAACGCGAAACCGCAGCAATAAAGAGTTAATTGGAAGTCGTCGCTCTCATTGGTTTATGCTCAGGCTCGTAAATGAGTAAAAACAGCGAAGAGCGACTCGCCAAATAAAAGGCGCATGTGTGAGAGATGAGACGACACGCGGATAACGTACATAGATTAATAAATCACGCTCGTTTCTAGTGGTTACGATATCAAGCGTTGCGATCCACGGAACAGGATTCAGAAGGAAACGGAAAAATACAAGAAGAATTAGCGCAATTGATGGTGGACAAATAATATCGGAGATGTGACAAGTCATTCCCTGCTGTCTACACGAATGTCATTTGTATATAGATGTATATGGCGGTGTAACATTGTACCTGGCAAAGGTTATTCCCATATCAGCCGTTCAACGCTGAGATACGACACGGCCATGTACCGACCTCCCGATGGAAACAGCCAAAGGCCAGAGGTAAATGGGAGTTATGGAAACAGAGTAGCAGAGCAAACCACGCTGTTTCTGTAACTCTATGGGGTTTGCATCTGATCTTGTAACCTACGGCTTGGTGAACGAGAGAAGCAGCTCCATATTGCCGTCTTGACCATGGGAAGTGATTGAGCTGTTTCTTGTTTGGTCCTTGTACAAGAACTTGCAATGTGATATGTCACGCTCCCGACGCAGGACTTACTTAAAGAGTCAGTTCATAAGAGAGCGCCCCCTGTGCTCCAAGGTCCTCACTTGTATATGGAATAGCAGTTGTTTTTCTGTGAAATAGATCGGTATTGTTTCTATCATCTCACATCTACTGCGCTAAAAGTGTTGGTACATTCCCTTTAAGACTCCGCACTTGGAAAACCCCTTTAATTTCTCCAAGAGAAGAATATGAAAGAGCCCTCTCGTGAATAAAATAATAAAGTGAGACGACAGCGAAATCTCCATAAACTGATGAAGTCATCACATAGAAGTAATAAGACGAACTACAAATTGTAATAACGTCCTCGGGCATAAAATCGCTTTATTCTCGTTTGGTTTTTATCAGAATTGGTTCCATTGCATCTGGATATCACATTTCCTTCTATCGCTCTTACATGCCCGTTCTGCTTGTTTATATGTTTGCCCCCTCTTGCTGTCCATCATGGCAGAAAGCAGAGTTCAAGAGGAAGCCTGATAGCTTTATTTTTAATGTTTGTTCGTCTTTTCCCCGCGGCGCCGGCGGCTGTACACAAAGATAATTAAAGCTGTGATTCTCAATCCTTGCAAAGAGATGGCGTCTAACCATTACGCTGACCCGCGCCAATCCCATCTTCTATTTGTGTTTGCTATCTGCATAGCTCCCTGCCAGCGGTGGAATCCAGAACTGCGTTTATTGGGTGCGTGTGATGGCGGCACAGGAGATGAGTATACCGTATGTGTTATTCTTATTTCATTAACTCAATGTAACATATATATATACATGACTTGTGAGATTGGGGGAGGATGGGGCTACCTTGGATCATATTTGACCCCTATAGGTGAATCCACAACTCAAGTAGTGGATACATTGTAGGATCTTTGTAGGGAGAAGTAAGTAAGACGTCTGAATCAGCAGAAGGTATGAAGTCAAGCTTACTTAAAGGTGCCCCTGCCAGCTGCGGTGACAGCGTATTACCCCCGAGACATACATGAGTGTGTTTTCATGTTAGCAGATTATATCAAGCACGGTCAGGTAGATATTTCCTCCTCACCAACTTCTACTTTAAGTAGTCAGAAAGTCGTCCGCGCCCAAGATCTAACCTGTATGTGACCCCCTTGTGTAAGGGAGCGCTCACTAAACTAAACCCTTCTGGTGCTCGCTATACTTGGCATCATTGCTACAAAGGAATGACTTCAGTCAGTGTTCTAGGTTTTGTATTAAAGGGGTTGTCCAAGAAACAACTTTTAGCACCTACCTGCTGAGACCCCCACCGCGCCATGGACATTGACTGAGGCAGCAGTGTAAACGCCGGACCTCCACTCTTATTTCAATCCAGATATGAATTAAAGTCTTCGATTAATTTCCGAATATATTTCCACGTTAGCCAGTTCTCTGTTTCTCGAATGAAAAGTTGCAAATCCCCGATAACGCCTTAAAATCAAATGACAAACTTCAGGTTCCTGCAGCTACCACTAGAAGGCGCCGGGGAGCTTTGTGTGTACAGATCATTCATTGATCTCAGTTATAAGACAGTATGCCAAAAATAACTATCTCCCTTTAGTGACAATAGAAAGATTTATATGTAACAGCCCCTCTGAGGGAGTCCGCTGGGGGACTTTAAGGATTAAAATGGTTATATCTCTGACCTCTTCACCAGCTTGATCACTCAGTGCCACCACATGAATCTTCACCAGACTTGTGAACACAGTGTTGGTTGTCCCTCCTCCCCCAGTTCCTCCTACTTCCTCCTCTCAGCTCCACCATTGCAGTCTCCTCCTCCTTCCCCCGACTCCTCCTACTTCCTCTTCACAGCTCTAACATTGCAGTCTCCTCCTCCTTCCCTTGGCTCTTCCTACTTCCTCCTCACAGCTCCACCATTTTAGTTTCCTCCCCGATTCCTCCTACTTCCTCCTCTCAGCTCCACCATTGCAGTCTCCTCCTCTCTCTGGCTCCTCCTACTTCCTCTTCACAGCTCCAACATTGCAGTCTCCTCCTCCTTCCCTCGGCTCCTCCTACTTCCTCCTTACAGCTCCACCATTTTAGTTTCCTCCCTGACTCCTCCTACTTCCTCCTTTCAGCTCCACCATTGCAGTCTCCTCCTCCCTCTGGCTCCTCCTACTTCCTCTTCACAGCTCCAACATTGCAGTCTCCTCCTCTTTCCCTCGGCTCCTCCTACTTCCTCCTCACAGCTCCACCATTTTCGTTTCCTCCCCTGACTCCTCCTACTTCCTCCTTTCAGCTCCACCATTGCAGTCTCCTCCTCCTTCCCTCAGCTCCTCCTACTTCCTCCTCTCAGCTCCACCATTGCAGTCTCCTCCACCCTCTGGCTCCTCCTACTTCCTCCTCTCAGTTCCACCATTGCAGTCTCCTCCTCCCTCTGGCTCCTCCTACTTCCTCTTCTCAGCTCCACCGTTGCAGTCTTCTCCTCCTTTCCCCGACTCCTCCTACTTCCTCTTCACAGCTCCACCATTGCAGTCTCCTCCTCCGCTGGCTCCTCCTACTTCCTCCTCTCAGCTCCACCATTGCAGTCTCCTCCTCCTTCCCCTGACTCCTCCTACTTCCTCTTCATAGCTCCAACATTGCAGTCTCCTCCTCCTTCCCTCGGCTCCTCCTACTTCCTCCTCACAGCTCCACCATTTCAGTTTCCTCCCACGACTCCTCCTACTTCCTCCTCTCAGCTCCACCATTGCAGTCTCCTCCTCCTTCCCTAGGCTCCTCCTACTTCCTCCTCACAGCTCCACCATCATAATTTTCTCCTCCTACTTCCTCCTCTCAGCTCCACCATTGCAGTCTTCTCCATCCTCTGGCTCCTCCTACTTCCTCCTCTCAGCTCCACCACTGCAGTCTCCTCCTCCTTCCCCCGACTCCTCCTACTTCCTCTTCTCAGCTCCACCATTGCAGTCTCCTCCTCCTTCCCCTGACTCCTCCTACTTCCTCTTCACAGCTCCAACATTGTTTCATCTATATGAAGGGACTTACAGTTTAGTAATGATGTAGCCTGATATTGTCACAGCTTCTTATATATTAATACTTGGGCCCAGATTCCTGCACGCTCTTGTTCGGCCATGTTGTGGCCTCTCCCTTTAGGCCATGGACTATCTGAAAGGCCAAAACCCGAGTGCGGCCGAACTCTCCCCATAAGTAGATCAGGAGCCACGAGACTCTCTAGTAATGAATCCGCCTTGACTGTGATGGGGAGAGTCTGATAAAAGCCATGGAATGAAATGTAACAAAAGTAGAAGAAGAATCGACAGTGGAATCCACGTCTAAGCAATATCTAAGCTCTACAATGGGTTAAAAGGCACTTGATAATACACTCACGTTATTGGAAAAAGACATCACAGAAAGCCGCGGCGCAAAGTGTTTCATCACTGATCAAGTGTTAAATTATTCAAGGAGCCCGGGATGAATCTTACATTCTTAGAGGTTGACTCTTACCCTCCTCCTCCCTAATGTTACCTAACATGCACCGCATTGCTGGAATAGGTGCGAGATTTGTCCAATGTTACATCTGTCTTTATGGAATCCATCAATAAATAAGACTGACAGTAGATATAAGGCTTGAACATGGACGTTCTGCTGAACCCAACCTTATATACACCCACTGACAAAGGAAATTACGGTCCGGGAAGTTTATTGGGATTGAATGAAACTTTCTATGTGCGAATGTAATAATGATAGAATAGGAGATGCGTTTATTGGGGAAGCCTGTATAATTGATTGGAGGCTCGAGTACCCTGGTGGGCTGCAGATACAAGATGACATACATGGGCATGGAGGTATACAGGTTGTATATATGCCCACAGATGTTGCAACTGGGTCTGTAGATCCAGCACACTTGTAGATTGCTAAAGCTGGTGTCCTGGCTGATCTTGGAAATTCTCGATTGGTGATAAATCTGGCATCACCACTGGTCCCCCATATCATAAGCAGGGGTGACTCTGTTCTATGCAATGGCTTCCCAGATCATTCCACCAGCACGAGGTGTCCATACTTTAAGCCAATTGTCAATGGATCTCAAGCAAAACCTGGATTCATTGCAAAAGACCATCCAGTTCCAATCCACAGTAGTCCACAGTAAATGAAGACGCACATAGTGGCACCATGACACCAGATAGTATAATGAAGGTTCTGGATGGAAGGTTCTGCTGGTTTGTCATGCCTGATCAAGCCTTAGGACCTGCCAGGGCCCTGTTTACGATGCGTTCATGCCCTCCAATAACCATCATCCCCAACACTTCATAACAACTTTTATAGGGCAACTTTCATGCCATCGTGGGGCCATCCAAGAAGCTAATACGACCACACTGTCTCAGATATAACTGCATGCAAACTTTTGCAACATCTGGCCTTTCTATATGGGTGAGTTATGTTTGTCATCCATGAGTATTAGGTATTAGTTGATACTTGGTTACTTCCATCTTTGCCTCCTCCTCAGAGTTTTAGAGGTCCATGGACCTGGAATATTGTGCTATCCGATAAAGCCATGCTGCTGAGCCCTGGCCTACCCTGTTCTGAGGCCATGTGCGCCTTGTGTATCCTGTCACCATTACTCACAAGCAGCTGGCCACACTGACCCAGAAAGATGCTCCAATTATTTTGCTCTAGTAGCCCCGGTTCCTAGAGAACGCTTTAACCACTCAGTGCTGAAGACATCTGCGAGACGCGAAGAAAGGCAGAATATAAAAAAATCATTAGAATGCACAAAGCGAGGGATGAGGGGGAATTGCACACAGATCATCCCCAGTCTGACAGCAGAATCGCCGAGGCAATTGTCTGTCCCTTTATATGAAAGTTATTTATTCTTCACAGCTACGGAAGTTTCGATGCAAATGTCGTCCTGGCAGTGCTGAGCCATTGTTTTTCCATCTCAAACTGACTGTACTTCAGCACTTTCTATCTGTGAATGGAAGTGTTTGATTCACAGCTTCTTATCTTATCTCTGAAGCCGGGAATGATGTTTCCTTCATGCTACAGAATAGAAGGAGTCAGGATGGGATCAGGCCGGTGGAAATGTGTAACACGGAGACACAATCGCATTGGGCGCGTTTATAGACCTGTATTAATGTCCAGTCCGCCGGGTGTCTTAGGCCACAATTATTAAGGGATACATAAGTGATCTGTACGCCAAGAGCTGAAATCTAGCTGATAGTTACTATAAGATTCTGCCCAGGGCAAGTCCTGCTTAGATAGATAGATAGATACATAGATAGGAGATAGATAGATAGATAGATAGATAGATAGATAGATAGATAGATACATAGATAGGAGATAGATAGATAGATAGATAGATAGATAGATAGGAGATAGATAGATAGATAGATAGGAGATAGATAGATAGATAGATAGATAGATAGATAGATAGATAGATAGATAGGAGATAGATAGATAGATAGATAGATAGATAGATAGGAGATAGATAGATAGATAGATAGATAGATAGATAGATAGATGATAGATAGATAGATAGATAGATAGATAGATAGATAGATAGGAGATAGATAGATAGATAGATAGATAGATAGATAGATAGATAGATAGGAGATAGATAGATAGATAGATAGATAGATAGATAGATAGATGATAGATACATAGATACATAGATAGGAGATAGATAGATAGATAGATAGATAGATAGATAGATAGGAGATAGATAGATAGATAGATAGATAGATAGATAGATAGATAGATAGATAGGAGATAGATAGATAGATAGATAGATAGATAGATAGGAAATAGATAGATAGATAGATAGATAGATAGATAGGAGATAGATAGATAGATAGATAGATAGATAGATAGGAGATAGATAGATAGATAGATAGATAGATAGATAGGAGATAGATAGATAGATAGATAGATAGATAGATAGATAGATAGATAGGAGATAGATAGATAGATAGATAGATAGATAGGAGATAGATAGATAGATAGATAGATAGATAGATAGATAGATACATAGATAGGAGATAGATAGATAGATAGATAGATAGATAGGAGATAGATAGATAGATAGATAGATAGATACATAGATAGGAGATAGATAGATAGATAGATAGATAGATAGGAGATAGATAGATAGATAGATAGATAGATAGGAGATAGATAGATAGATAGATAGATAGATAGATAGATAGATAGGAAATAGATAGATAGATAGATAGGAGATAGATAGATAGATAGATAGATAGATAGATGAATAGATAGATAGATAGGAGATAGGTAGATAGATAGATACATAGATAGATAGATAGGAGATAGATAGATAGATAGATAGAAGATAGATAGACAAGAGATAGATAGATAGATAGATAGATAGATAGATAGATAGATAGAAGATAGGTAGATAGATAGATGATAGATAGATAGATAGATAGATAGATAGATAGATAGGAGATAGATAGATAGATAGATAGATAGATAGAAGATAGATAGACAAGAGATAGATAGATAGATAGATAGATAGATGATAGATAGATAGATAGATAGATAGATAGATAGATGATAGATAGATAGATAGATAGATAGATAGGAGATAGATAGATAGATAGATAGATAGATAGATAGGAGATAGATAGATAGATAGATAGGAGATAGATAGATAGATAGATAGATAGATAGATAGATACATAGATAGGAGATAGATAGATAGATAGATAGGAGATAGATAGATAGATAGATAGATAGATAGATACATAGATAGGAGATAGATAGATAGATAGATAGATAGATAGGAGATAGATAGATAGATAGATAGATAGGAGATAGATAGATAGATAGATAGATAGATAGATAGATAGATAGGAAATAGATAGATAGATAGATAGGAGATAGATAGATAGATAGATAGATAGATAGATAGATGAATAGATAGATAGATAGGAGATAGGTAGATAGATAGATACATAGATAGATAGATAGGAGATAGATAGATAGATAGATAGAAGATAGATAGACAAGAGATAGATAGATAGATAGATAGATAGATAGATAGATAGAAGATAGGTAGATAGATAGATGATAGATAGATAGATAGATAGATAGATAGATAGATAGATAGATAGGAGATAGATAGATAGATAGATAGATAGATAGAAGATAGATAGACAAGAGATAGATAGATAGATAGATAGATAGATAGATGATAGATAGATAGATAGATAGATAGATAGATGATAGATAGATAGATAGATAGATAGATAGATAGGAGATAGATAGATAGGAGATAGATAGATAGATAGATAGATAGATGATAGATAGATAGATAGATAGATAGGAGATAGATAGATAGATAGTTGATAGATAGATATATAGATAGATAGGAGATAGATAGATAGATAGGTAGAAGATAGATAGACAAGAGATAGATAGATAGATAGATAGATAGATAGATGATAGATAGATAGATAGATAGATAGATAGATATATAGATAGATAGGAGATAGATAGATAGATAGATAGATAGGAGATAGATAGATAGGTAGATAGATAGATAGGAGATAGATAGATAGATAGGAGATAGATAGATAGATAGATAGATGATAGATATATAGATAGATAGATAGGAGATAGATAGATAGATAGATAGATAGATAGATAGATAGATAGGAGATAGATAGATAGATAGATAGATAGATGATATATAGATAGATAGATAGATAGATAGATAGACAGACAGACAGACAGACAGACAGACAGATAGATAGATAGATAGATAGATAGATAGATAGATAGATAGGAGATAGGTAGATATTAGTAGCCTCCTGACTATTAGCCGGCCCGTGTTCTTCTATATTACTTTGCTTGTATTTCTGAATATGAGTATTCTTGAACATTAATAAACGTCTTGGCCTTTCATACTTTTAGTGAAGAACCAGAACTGTCTTTCCTTTGTCGTCCCTTTGAACTCTTTGTCGTCGCCGCAGGGCACAGACCTCGGGTCCTCCAGGACTAGTCCCGTGTAGTCCTGACCCGTCCGCTGTATACACGCAGTACCATGGACAGCGCCAGCCGTCTACACATCTGTGCCTACACACAATGCGCTCTATACCCCAGTGCTTTATGTATTATTCAGAGTCAGCATTGTGAATTTTTATTTTCCATTCTAATAATCTGCCGCCTATCCCCTTCCATCCTCACCCAGCTAAATGGCTGCAGTCAGTGCTCTGAATGTAGAAACCGCGCTCTGTAGACGTGAACGTGCTGCAGAATCGCACAGGAAGAAACGATAGAAATGTTCTTGTTTTGTTAAAGCTGTTTAATAATGACAGTTTACAATGTTCTGAGAACCTGAAATAGAAAAGCATTTTCCCCTTATTGTAAGCGCAGCAAATAATGAAAAGAGCATTAGTGGAATGATGTGCACTAATGTGACCCGCGCTGATGCATTCCTCTAACAAAATCATGGCTGCCTTTTCCATTTCCCTCTCATTACACAGAGTACAAGCTCCAGTCCCTTGTTTTATAATTATGGACACCCTGTTTGCAGTACTGCGCTTGTTATTCAGCTGTGTGCATTGTTGCTAATTATTGACTCTTTTTTTTTTTTTTTTTTTTAAGATGCCAAGATTTTGTTCTGGGTATATTATGCAAGGAATGCCTGAGTGTTATTGTGGGAGCTGTAATCACTGGAAACAGAGAGGTTTTATTCTAAAATAGGGCAGACCTTGCACATTGTGTCAGCCTAGGCTAAAATACATGGTATATTCCATCAGCTGGCTTAGAACAATTGTCACTTAAACGAGTGTATAGTTTATACTTGTGACCTGTGTATAGATCGGCTGATCCGGCTGCAGCCAGAAAGAGCAACAGAAGCAGCTCCACTCCTATGTAAGTGATAGGCACAGAACTGCAGCCCTAGTGGTGGAACCAGAGAACTGCAGCCATAGTGATGGTGCTAGAGATCTGCAGCCATAGTGATGGAACTAGAGAACTGCAGCCATAGTGATGGTGCTAGAGAACTGCAGCCATAGTGATGGTGCTAGAGAACTGCAGCCATAGTGGTGGAACCAGAGAACTGCAGCCATAGTGGTGGAACCAGAGAACTGCAGCCATAGTGATGGTGCTAGAGATCTGCAGCCATTGTGCTGGTGCTAGAGAACTGCAGCCATAGTGATGGTGCTAGAAAACTGCAGCCATAGTGATGATGCTAGAGAACTGCAGCCATAGTGGTGGTGCTAGAGGAGTACAGCCATAGTGATGGTGCTAGAAAACTGCAGCCATAGTGGTGGAACCAGAGAACTTCAGCCATAGTGATGGTGCTAGAGATCTGCAGCCATTGTGCTGGTGCTAGAGGAGTACAGCCATAGTGATGGTGCTAGAGATCTGCAGCCATAGTGATGGTGCTAGAGAACTGCAGCCATAGAGATGGTGCTAGAGAACTGCAGCCATAGTGATGGTGCTAGAGAACTGCAGCCATAGTGATGGTGCTAGAGATCTGCAGCCATAGTGGTGGAGCTAGAGAACTGCAGCCATAGTGATGGTGCTAGAGATCTGCAGCCATAGTGGTGGAACCAGAGAACCTCAGCCATAGTGATGGTGCTAGAGAACTGCAGCCATAGTGATGGTGCTAGAAAACTGCAGCCATAGTGATGGTGCTAGAGAACTGCAGCCATAGTGATGGTGCTAGAAAACTGCAGCCATAGTGATGGTGCTAGAAAACTGCAGCCATAGTGATGATGCTAGAGAACTGCAGCCATAGTGGTGGTGCTAGAGGAGTACAGCCATAGTGATGGTGCTAGAAAACTGCAGCCATAGTGGTGGAACCAGAGAACTTCAGCCATAGTGATGGTGCTAGAGAACTGCAGCCATAGTGATGGTGCTAGAGAACTGCAGCCATAGAGATGGTGCTAGAGAACTGCAGCCATAGTGATGGTGCTAGAGAACTGCAGCCATAGTGATGGTGCTAGAGATCTGCAGCCATAGTGGTGGAGCTAGAGAACTGCAGCCATAGTGATGGTGCTAGAGATCTGCAGCCATAGTGGTGGAGCTAGAGAACTGCAGCCATAGTGGTGGAACCAGAGAACTTCAGCCATAGTGATGGTGCTAGAGAACTGCAGCCATAGTGATGGTGCTAGAAAACTGCAGCCATAGTGATGGTGCTAGAGAACTGCAGCCATAGTGATGGTGCTAGAAAACTGCAGCCATAGTGATGGTGCTAGAGATCTGCAGCCATAGTGGTGGTGCTAGAGATCTGCAGCCAAAGTGATGGTGCTAGAGAACTGCAGCCATAGTGATGGTGCTAGAAAACTGCAGCCATAGTGATGGTGCTAGAGATCTGCAGCCATAGTGGTGGAGCTAGAGATCTGCAGCCAAAGTGATGGTGCTAGAGAACTGCAGCCATAGTGATGGTGCTAGAGATCTGCAGCCATAGTGGTGGTGCTAGAGATCTGCAGCCAAAGTGATGGTGCTAGAGAACTGCAGCCATAGTGGTGGAGCTAGAGAACTGCAGCTATAGTGATGGTGCTAGAGAACTGCAGCCATAGTGATGGTGCTAGAGAACTGCAGCCATAGTGATGGTGCTAGAGATCTGCAGCCATAGTGGTGGAGCTAGAGAACTGCAGCTATAGTGATGGTGCTAGAGATCTGCAGCCAAAGTGATGGTGCTAGAGAACTGCAGCCATAGTGATGGTGCTAGAGATCTGCAGCCATAGTGGTGGTGCTAGAGATCTGCAGCCAAAGTGATGGTGCTAGAGAACTGCAGCCATAGTGATGGTGCTAGAGATCTGCAGCCATAGTGGTGGAGCCAGAGAACTGCAGCCATAGTGGTGGAGCCAGAGAACTGCACCAAAAAATTGGCATAGATGGAATAGCGAGTTCCCCAGTGTCTCCAGTATACCTGTAAGGGGTGATGTAAAATAACACCACTTATGTTATACTGATCGCCATGTCATAGTTGGTCACCAGGTTATTCACCAGGTTGGGGTCATAAAGTCACCACCATGTCATCATACAAATCGGGTTTAAAAACCCAAATCTCCCAATATCAGAACTGGCAGACCTTCCATTCTTTAGAAAATCCTATTAATATTATAAATGTGAAAGTTTGTGGGTTTGTGTGTTTGTGTGTTTGGATGTTTGCATGTTCGGATGTTTGTTCCTCAATCACGGAAAAACCGCTCCACCGATTTGGCTGAAATTTTCCACAAACATAGTTAATACACCCGATTGCGCAATAGGCTACTTTTCGTCACAATAGCGCACATACGTTTGTGCCAGGACCCCCACAAAACCCAAACTCATACCACCATCTCTGCAATCTCACACACTTTGGACCATAGCAAGCCACAAAATTCATATTGCCCTCTTCAGCCTCGCCCCTAACCCCACACAATCACATATACATATACTTTACCACTTTGCCCCTCACCTTACCGATACTCTAGGAGGTTCTCTTTAACGCTCCGGAGCAGCCATGTTTGCCGACCCCCACAGCTCTGACAATCCGCGACACCGCCCACCCATGTCAATACCCCTAGGCGGTCTAATAAATGCAAAAAAAAAAGTTTAAAAAAAGTAAAAAAAATATAAAAAAATAAATAAAAAGGATTAAAAATTCAAATCCCCCCCCTTTCCCTAGAACACATATAAAAGTAGTTAAAAACTGTGAAACACATACATGTTAGGTATCCCCACGTCCGAAATCGCCCGCTCTACAAAGCTATAAAAAATGGTCAAAAGTGCCAAACCGCCATTTTTTCACTGTTTTGATTCTGATAAAAATTTGAATAAAAAGTGATCAAAGCAATAACATTTCCCGAAAATGGTAGAACTACAAAGTACACCCGGTCCCGCAAAAAAAGACGCCCTATACATCCCCGTACACGGACGTACAAAAAAGTTACGGCTGTTGGAATATGGCGACTTTTCAAAAAATAATTTTTTAACACAGTTGTGGATTTTTTTTAAGGGGTCAAAATGTAAATAAAACCATAGAAATTTGGTATCCCCAGCATCGTAACGAAGCACAGAATACAGGGGACATGTCATTTTGGTTTCACAGTGAACGCCATAAAACCAAAGCCCGTAAGAAAGTCGCAGAAATGCATTTTTTCTTCAAATCCACCCCATTCTGATTTTTTTCCCTGCTTCCCAGTACATTATATAGAATAAATAATGGCGGCATCATGAAGAAAAATTTGTCCCGCAAAAATGAAGACCTCATATGGCTCTGGGAGCGGAGAAATAAAAAAGTTATGGGGTTTAGAAGGAGGGGAGTCAAAAACGAAAATCAAAAAATGCCATCGGCGGGAAAGAGTTAACTTCAAATACTTCTGTCCCAAAGTCACTATGTAAAGTTTCTCACAACACCATATATATAGCAGCTCAAATACAAAGTAACTTCAACACAAAAGTCTCACGTATTCTCTGAATTACAGAAACAACAAGATACAAAGATACATTTCATATCCCATACCTTATACACAGTACGAAAACCTTACCCACGCCTGTATATACCCACTGCTACAATCACCGCAGACCAAGTCGCGGGTACCAGCTAGTGTATTATAAATTTCAAGGGAAATGAAACTGAGACCAAGTTCCTTGTCTTCAAGCACAAATGATGTGCAAAATCTAGCCCAAGATGTAGTGTGTGCACAGTGACGTGTACAGCCCTGCGCTATGTAAATCTGCCAGGAAGAAAGGACGAGTCTCAGATGAATCTGCTGTGCGGTATCTCATACATTGTCTAAAGGAAGAGTCGGCTTTGTTACTGGCAGGTTGGGAACCATAAAACTCAGCCATACGAGGACATGGTGGCGATTCAGTGGCTTCAAACCACTAGGGTTCTCCAGGATTTAAAAATGGCGGCTTTCTTTCAGAAAGAGCTTCACTTCCTCTTCTCAGGTAGTGACATCATCGTGACATCATCATTTAACCAGACCTGGCCATGTGACCAACGGAAGTGATGTCACTGCCTGAGAAGAGAAAGAAAGCAGCCATGTTTTCTAATCCTGGATAACCCCTTTAAGAAAGAAATGAAAGCTTGACTTCCTAGAAGGAAACAATAACATGAAACATTGTAACAAAATCCCAGTTATTAGTGGCATCCGCGTTCTATAATGTTTATCTTGAATATCACCCTCGACATTGAATAGAAAATGGCTTTTATACTGGATAATAAGGCGGCGGGCGTTTTCCAAGAACTGTGCCGTGTCTTATATAGCCTTCAGCCTTGAGTCTTAGGCGAGGAATCCATTTCTTCTAGGCTGTGTATTCACCCAGTGTAACAGTAATGCAGCCGCGCTCCTTACACCACGTATAACCCGCGGTATTTGCACTTACGACATTTGTAGTATTAGTTGTGAGTTCAAAGTAATGGGCTTGGAAGAAAGCAATTTGGCCATAGATGTTCTTACCTTTTATGGCACCGACATAATGGAATTTCATAGGTGAAGTGCGGAAGGTTTTCAAACTCCGCTGAACTGAGCGCACTTGAAGGAGAAACCTCTGGAGTTTCAAGGCTCTGTCATCTAGGAAGACAAATGCGGCACATTATTAAGAGCTTAGATGGCGTGTTCATTGATAGTGACATCCAGGCTCACTGACTACAATCATACAATGGACTCCTCTCCCCCGGCCGTACCATAATGCGTTCTTCCTGTTCCGTAATTGCCCATATTTCCGCATTTTATCCCTTGGGGGGGGGGTTTGTGGCTCTTCAGCTAAGACAAGGCCCTCATTTGGGATAGGAATCCCTCTACCGAGCTCACGTCACCCATCTCTTCCGGATCTCTCGACTATATGGATTAATGGTAGCATTGGTAACATTGTGTATATACAGATACAGCGCAGATCTTACACAATGCTCAGACGATACAGATATTCTCAGCGCGATAATATTCTTATTAACAAACACCCTCCATTACTCTGCATGTTGTACTTTCTGATTTTCATTCCATTCCATTCACATCTATGCAAGTCAGACGCGTATAGGAAAGTTAGGTGGATGAACCGCTATCTCGTGTATGGCCAACGTTAATATTGTACAAGATGATGGGATGTGGAGGGTTAAATGCAAACACTAGCAGTTGGAAGCTTTGCATTATACATATGGAGATTATGTCTTGTGGTTTATAGAATAGCACTCCTCTAATTCGAGAACATAATAGTGGTGTCAATACAGGACAGACAGACGGACATCGGCATAACTAATAGATAATAGTGACCATTAGGACACAAGTCTGGAGCTGCGAGTATATGGCAGAACGTTCTATATACAGATTCATCTTCTCATTACGTTTCGATGGTTCCCGATCTCTGGATACAATGTTTTCCTATCATTTATTCCAATATACCGTCCTGGCTATTCTCCTATAGGGTCTGCTTTACCATCTTTATTCATCTTGTTCTATCCAGATATCATTTTCTAGGTAATAACATAAATCACGTCGCTCGCTCATTTATATTTATAACGTACATATGTTACATACGGGGTTAAGCGCGTATCATGTGCTGTAAATTGGCGCCTGCATGCTGTTTATTTTTCCTGGTATTAGTATGCGGCAGATTAGATGCGATATATCTATATACCTCGTATTTTATTAGTATGTGTGACCGATATCCTAGTCTTAGGCCTCATATTGTATAATGATGAGTATTATATGACGGATATGCCCTCATTCACACTAATATCAGGCGGTTAGAATATCTCATTCCTGTGTAAGTCTCCATCATCAATGCTGCCCTAGACACATTATCTTGTGTTCCAATCACGAATATCATGTTGGATACATTGTAGATCCTTTTAGATGACCAGTGTAGGCCACCATTAATGTGGCCACCATTCCCAGTGACTGATCAGCCAGTTCGCAACATAGTTACCGCACCTGTCTACTAATAGTCTCCCACTGTTTTCAACACCAGCCTAACATTGGCCCTGGCGTCACAATTCCACCACCTTAGCCTTGGTCAAATTTAAGATGTTGTATTATCTTCACCTATTGGTTGTGTTACTATTGTGTTAGCTTTTAGTTCACCATATTTGCATAATGTTAACACTTGATGTCCTTCTTCGTACAACGTCTGGTGCACTTCCTCCTTCATTGTCCCCACTTGGCTTGTAAAATGGACAATACCTTCTCAGACTACCGTATGTACACTGTGATTTTGTAATGTGAAACATACCCCCTGTTCTTGGTTGAGCCATCTATAAGCAGGGGAGTGTCTCAGCCTACCTTTACATTCTCTGTCAGATAGTCAGAGACACGCCCCCTGCTCTCGGTTGGGCCATCTATAAGCAGGGGAGTGTCTCAGCCTACCCATACATTCTCTGCTTTGATAGTCTTAGACACGCCCCCTGCTCTCGTTTAGACCATCTATAAGCGGGGGAGTGTCTCAGACTACCTATACTTGCTCTGCTTTGAGTCAGAGACACGCCCCCTGCTCTCAGTTGGACCATCTATAAGCGAGGGAGTGTCTCAGGCTACCCATACATTCTCTGCCTTGATAGTCTGAGATACCCCCACTCCTGTTGGATAGACCAACCACAACATGGGGGTAGATTAAACAGGAAGGTACCAGGTATTTTAACTATGCATTGTGAATTTATCTTGCATGTTGTAATTGTAAACCGCAGGGTGGCTTTTATGTCTGGTTTTATCCCTTGGATTTAGTTGCAATCATGAGAGATTCTAGTTCTTTCTCTGGCCTGCGCTGCCGCTATACTCGTATACTAGTATATGGCATCCCGTTGTGGACGTGACCCCGTACACGGCAGCCTCTTGTGTAGGAGCCGCTCTTCTGATCTATCTAAATGACATGTGCAATGACTTTATTATTCCGCCGTCACATTATCATTTTCTTGTGCACATAACCTTTCTTTTTATGTCACAATTCTAGTTTTATTATTCTACAAGCTGACAGTTACGTAAAGGTTAATGAATGTGGGCTGACTTCATTAGAAACTGGACCATATTTTAGATTAGGACTGAATGTGGTAAAAATGCCTGGCGATGTGACACGAGAAGTGATGGCTTGTGTGCAGAGATTCTCCCCTTGCCCCTTTTATAACTTAAAGGCATCCTCTGTTAATTGGCCAAAAAAATACAAAGTAACAATTTGTTTTTACCGACCATGTTGCCAAGGTCCCACATTGCAGATAACAAACACTGTGTCCTACAATAGTTGCAAAGTGAATGAGGTTTTGGTAACTATGTTACTAACCAGGAGGAACAACAGAGGAATGGCACAACACAAATGTCAGATTGTATAGTAGATCTCTATACAGTTACATTGTCATTCCTCTGCACCGCACGGCTCCAGCTCTTCTCCTTTTAGGTCGGCGCTTCCTCTGGTTTCATAAACTCTCTCTTATCTCCGGGTAATCACATAGAAGAAAATGTTTCCAAGACACCCGATATGGATTAAGACTTAACCTTTATTTAGGCATAATAATAGAACGGCAACAATTCATTTTTCAAGGCGATATAATGGTTTTCAGTAGATATAAGTCATTTCCATATACATTGCTTTATTTATTGTGTACTTAGCCCGTCACATTATCTATTCCAGAGCCGCAGTCCCCGTCCTGGTTACTAGTGAAATAGATTGACATATTGCCCTTATTGTATTGGAAGATGAAAGATTCCAATAATTACATTGTATTCAGTAATTGTCATTAGTAGGATTGCTTTCGAGCGGCTCCAGGTTGGGGTTCACGTTACCTACTTGTTGAGTGCGTACAGACGGCGCCATATATGCCATATTTTATTAAGGTTTTTATATGTTCTTATGTCTTCAGGAATATTGATAAAATGTGTCAAATGCTAAACATGAACTTATATGTCGGGAGATAGAAACAAAGACAGAACTACAAGACTACACAAAGATGGCGGGTGGTTAGAGACGAAGGGAGAGACGTCAGGCAAATATGAAAAATCAGAATTACACCCGGGGAAGAAAGTAAGAGAATGAGTTAATAGTTGTCGGACTCCTGGACATCACCCATGGCTGCCGGGGAGCATCGAACATGGAGGGGTCAGCAGAGTAATGTATATACTCCTCTGGCCACAGTAATGTATATACTCCTCTGGCCACAATCTATATACTTCTCTGGCCACAATGTATATACTTCTCTGGCCACAGTAATGTATATACTCCTCTGGCCACAGTCATGTATATACTCCTCTGGCCACAATCTATATACTTCTCTGGCCACAATGTATATACTTCTCTGGCCACAGTAATGTATATACTCCTCTGGCCACAGTCATGTATATACTCCTCTGGCCACAGTCATGTATATACTCCTCTGGCCACAATCTATATACTTCTCTGGCCACAATGTATATACTTCTCTGGCCACAGTCATGTATATACTCCTCTGGCCACAGTCATGTATATACTCCTCTGGCCACAGTCATGTATATAATCCTCTGACCACAATGTATATACTCCTCTGGCCACAGTCATGTATATACTCCTCTGGCCACAATGTATATACTCCTCTGGCCACAATGTATATACTCCTCTGGCTACATTGTATATACTCCTCTGGCTACAATGTATATACTTCTCTGGCCAACGATAGAGTTAACTTTTTAATGAAGATAAATTTCTAAATCTCACCAACCAAAGTCATAAAATTCGCTGCAAAGCGAGATTTTCATTGAGTGCTGTAACAAGGTAATGGGAATGTGACTGAGTCTTCTGTGACTTGGTTAAATAGTAATTTATAACTTTGCTTTTCTCTCCACCTCCGCTGGACCTGCCGCGGGCGAGGCATAAAATGTCCTCTCTCTAAAATCGAGAAAAGTTTGCTGTTGACATCTCAGCGATACCTTTTATTTCAGCTTCTTATAGAGCTTTTACCTCTTGATTAAATTTAGGATTTTGGAGCCAATAGTGCGCAGTCCCCATGTATACAGATTATCACATACATGGACACATCACTACTAGTTACATTGTTCCTGCCGCTATAGTCTTGTCTAAGTGCTCACAAACATTAGAAGACTAAATGTATTATTATGGCGATATATCAGTTCTGTTCTTTATTGCCACCACTTTAATGACTCAGACGATCCCATTGGTGTAACTTGAAGCTCACGGCCCTAGCGCTAAATCTGTACCAGGGCTTCCACTTACCATCTGCTGCCTACAATACTGTTGTTTTTTTATGTTGCAGAGAAACCTTTGGGCCCCCTTAGGCTCTAGGCCCCGGTAGAAACTTCTTCACCTCCTTTAGCTACACCCCTGCCCACCTTCAACCTGGTTTTGGTCTGGCAGAATGCACAGCGGACAAAAAGGGCCGCCATTCCCGGGACTGTGGGGCCTGCGGTTATCCCCCACCCATCTGATATTTATCCTATAGATAGAGGGTAAATACTTTTTGTGGCACAAGGGAGTTTACCGCCTCCTCCAAGCATAATAACCTGCCCCCACCGTTCCTGCCATGTTCCCCCCCCCCCAGCACTTTATAGCTGCGGGTCGTCCCGTGGGGCCTTAGTCTGCCGAGTTTGCACGACCGTATACAATGACCTTATAGTGATTATAATACAGGGTAACACAAATATCATCCAAAAATATGAAGCATTTGTAGGATTGTTCACACTGCACACATGGTATATAGTAGTGAGGCCCGGGCACACTGCACACATGGTATATAGTAGTGTAGCCCGGGCACACTGAACACATGGTATATAGTAGTGAGGCCCGGGCACACTGCACACATGGTATATAGTAGTGAGGCCCGGGCACACTGCACACATGGTATATAGTAGTGTAGCCCGGGCACACTGAACACATGGTATATAGTAGTGAGGCCTGTATTACAGCCGGGCACACTGCACACATGGTGAGACATAGAATCAATGGCGGCCAGGGGGCCACACGGTGGCTCAGTGGTTAGCACTGCAGCGCTGGAGTCCTGGTGTTCAAATCCCGCCAAGGGCAAAAAATCAGCAAGGAGTTTGTATGGATTTCCATCCTGTATTCCAAAGACATAGCGATAGGGGAAAAATGTACATTGTGAGCTATATGAGGGGCTCACAATCTACATTTAAACAAAAAAAAAAAAAGAATCGGTGGCGGCCATCACCCTGCATGGTCCCCTTGTACATTAAATGGCCACTTAATGGCTAACAAGCCTAGCGTCGGCCATAGAGCAGGAACTGGAGGAATCTATGGTGAATAGAAAGCGTGCGGCTATAATGAGAGGGCATTGGGCACATAGTGGAGAGGCCATCGCTGAGCGCTGGAGGTAATGCCAGGCAGATGGCTGTAATGTATGGCCGCTCAGCAGGATGTCGGCTCTGAGGTCGCTGCCAGTCTTTATACTGATGATTGTAGACTCGGCGCTGGCGCTGACATCCTCCACTATCTACCTTGTCCATCATAATCCTGTACATCATGTCTGTACTCTCCTGTATTCCATCTCTATGATGGCACATGAAATTATAGGTACGGCTTTATTTCTCCGGCAGCTGTGTTTAGCTGAATAACAGATTTGGAAAGAGCAGACTTTAATTAATCTGTGTATTCTGCCGGGATTTTAGCACCATCTGATTTCCTTCTCATGGCTGAAATGTGTAATTGTAGTTTTTTTTAATGTTTTTTTCCCCCTTTCCCTTTAGTTTATCCTCTTCACAAATGCATTCACTTCCTCCTTCTCTAAAAGGGAGATTCAGACGCGCACTGTGCAATCGTACAAGATAATATACAAGCTTTAAGTCATGGTTGTTACATTTCAGCAAATGAATTGGGCAAAAAAAAAAATTTCTTCCATTATTTTTTTTTTTTTTCCATTCTGTCAAAGAACCTGAGCCCTGAAATTTACCTTTTAGACATTTTTTTGCCCCAAAATTCAGCTGCGGGAATGCTTGCATGGCTGTGCGGGTTGATAGGGGTGATATAGAACTCAACTGGATGCAATGACATTATCAGTTGATATTACACGTTATTGCACACATCATATCTTCATATGGAGCCTGCAAAGCTCAATATGATTTATATTATATCGGATGTCGTACACAGGCGGTAATCTCCCTGTACAAGTCAATAGAGCTTGCAAAGGAAGGGTCTGTAAGGTGGATGCAGATATTACATCCGGTTATTATTTGCATTGTTAGTGTGGGAGAACCTCGAGATGAAAATGCAATTGGAAAAAAAACCTTGCAAAAAATGTATAAATTGGTTAGCTAAGAAACCACACGGACCCCATACACTATAATGGGGCCCATGTGGTTTCTGCTCGATGTCCACACGAATCATGTAGAGAGAAAAATACTGCAAGCAGCACTTTTTTATTCGCATGTTTCATAAGGAAACCACACGGACCCGATTATAGTCTATGGGGTCCGTGTGGTTTCATTGCTCACCACTTTCTAATGTGTATAGGTTTCCGTTCGGGGGGTCCCCAAGAAGACTCCCCGAACTGATATCCAAACGCAGATGTGAACCAGGGGTCAGACATATTTATGAATCTGTCATATGGACGTTCATAATAACGTTAATAATTTTGGTTCAAATACCATCCGATAAAAGCGTCACGCTTCAGCAGGAGACAAATATCTGGCGCAAAACACGTGGACAAAATCTGTAGACAAAAAACAGAACTCACATCAAATACCCTACAATGTATGCAGACCCGAATCATCTCTCATGTATTGAGGAGACACATGTATGGCGCAAGATCGGACTATATGGCGCGCAAAGTAAATTTTGGTAAATTCAGAAGTTTAAACCGTTACTTTGCACAAGAAAATCTGCACCGTATTTGTTCTGTTTCATAAATGTGTCGTAAAGTTTGTCTCTTCTAATCCGCAACCATTCTGGTGCAAATTTTTCCAAAGTGTCGGGCGATGAAAAAAGCGGTGTCACTGTGTATAGGATGGGATTCTAGCAAATGAAATATGTGCGGGGGACACGCTGCGGTTTACAAAACCGTTGCAGATTTGGAAATCGCAGCATGTCAAGTGTACCTGTGGTGGCTCAGTGGTTAGCACTGCAGCCTTGTAGCACTGGAGTCCTGGGTTCGAATCCCGCCAGGAACAACATCTGCAAGGACTTTGTATGTTCTCCCCGTGTTTGCGTGGATTTTCTCCCATGCTACAAAAACATGTAAAAATGTACATTTTGATCCCTATATGGGGCTCACAAGCTACAATAAAAAAAAAAACGTATACCTGGTATACGTTACCGCTGTGGTCTCGTTGGGGCCTTGGCCATGTGGTCGTAGTCGTTCCACATATCGCCTGTCTAATATATTCCTATACTTTCTGCCGTGAACACTGAATGTATAATTGAAAAGGAAAAGACCATTAAAATCTGTTCCATGTGCGATACACTTAAAATATTCAAAAAGAAATGCAAATGTGGTATTTCTACTAAAATAATTCCAGTGTAAGACTGCGGCCGTCACTGAGACCAAACCAGCGATGATACAAAGTCGCCAAAATAACTCATTTAGGGCTCAGCTCCGGCCCGGAATGTTCTCGGAATCTGACATATATGTTCTTGTGATTTCATCTTTTGTATTGATACATAATACTCATCGCTCTCACATCACATGACCCAGATCCAATGATCTTATTTTTGCATTTTCAGCCGTCGCCCTTTCCCGCTCCTGCACGGTGTGTACACGCGCCTACAAATGAGAGCAGAGTCCTGCAGTAATTGCGCGAGAAAAGCTTCTTGTTATCTGTAATTATTTGCTAAAACTTGCAATTGAATCCCGGGCTTTGTGCATCTTCCAAACCGCGAGGCGATATCAATCAATATAACCAAACTGTCACAATTAAACCGAAATATAAAAGCCAATTAAAGCCATATTAACCCCTTCAGCCCCTGCGATGAGGAATCCAGGGACCCGGGCTATCTCGCTCCGCGGCTCAGCACTATGTGGGTATTTTTCATGTTAATTTTTTTTGCAGAAGTTGTTGGATAATTGAGCGACTAGCGCGATCTGTACGTGATGTTCGCTGCAGTACTACTGATGTGTGGCATCAACACGGTGAATCACATCAGTATATCTGCGTGTGTCATACCAGGACAGTAACGCCACTCTTCTATATACAGTCGCGGGTTTGAGTGTAAGGTTAAAAACAATCTATTTTCCAGGCACTTAGCGTTATGTCATTTACACAAAGTTCTACAAGGGTGAATTTGTTAGTGCTTTTGCTTTTGCAATGAAAGGCGATGAATTGAAGATTGCAATTGTTTCCTGGCCTTATAATACATAAAGATATCACATAAAGTAGAGGTTCTGCAGCTCCGTATTACTCTGCACAGTACTATGGAGCGCTGCTGTGTACTCTGCAAGGTCATCCCCTGAGATATTGTCAAAGCTGCCTATGTATCCCGGGCAAAACATGGCCAAAGCCACCTATTGAGGATCTAATGTGTATGGGAGGATCTACACTTCCCTGTGGGCACATGTTGGGAAAAGAAGGATTGGCCATGTGGGGTAGAGGGAGGATGGCAGACCAGGGTCCATTTACATGGTACCCAAATAGTGATGTCATCATAGGAGGCATAATCATCGCCTGTGATTGGCTGGGCAGAGTAGGGGCACCCCATACACCGCTGTGATGTTTATACCCAACGTGATGAGGATACGCCTCTGCAATCGTGACCACGGGTTGACCACTAAAGGCTTGAATGTGTTTCCAACACAACCTTGTGCTGAGCCCCTACCCGCACCTCTCCCTTCACCCCTGAGTTCATGTTTGTGGTTGACCTGTGTTGTTCCTTCTATCCTGTGCTGCGATTTTTCTCCTTGATCTTGTCTTGGTTATTGTTCTGTTTGATCCTCTTTGTCTGATCTGCTCTTTGGTTTTGTTTCTTACTACGGCACATTCTGATACTTTGATATCTTATGTCATGTAGAATTCTGTATATTACTTTTACCAATGGCTTCAGGCGTCCGCCCTCCATTCTGGCCTTTCTGTATGGACTCAGCAGTCTCCATTGATATCATGGACACAACCGGGCACTATATTATTCTATTTCGTACTGTATACAGTTTGTGCCTAGTAGTGACGTAGATGTAATGCCCTGACATTGCCATTAACCAATGTATCACATGATACCCAGGGTGATAACGTGGACCCCGGGGCTAACCAAAAAAAGGTTTTACTTTATAATGGTGCAGTTTACTTCTCCAATGGATTTGGTGCTGTGTATCCTACCAAAGGAAAACATCCACAAAAAGTTGCACCAAGAGTATTACTAACCTATGGTATGTGAAATACACGAAGACTCAGTTGTTGGTCAACATTTTTATCAGATTGTGACTCGCCTGTCTTTGGGCCTTGGCCTCCAATAGATTCAGAACAAGTATATTTCAGCCATATTTTGATCAGCAAACACAACAAATCCTCCACCTTTGGGATCCCTACAATCACTATAGTGGGGTCCCCAAGCCCCCCCATTGCAGAGGAGTTAAAACAAACTTGTGATCACATATGCAGATACTTGTTTTTGATGTCAATGGGGATTACCTAGGTATCTGAGCTCTTTACTTTGCTGTTTTCGTCTATATTATAGATCCCTGTTGTAGTAATCGATGACAGTTCCCATTCCGGCAGTGCGGACCCTCAACGATCAGACATTTATTATCTGTCCTGCTTTCGTTGTATAAATATCTGAACTATTTGTCCAAAAATGCAATTTAATACGGTATCCCAGGACATATATTCTTCACATGGGTCATCGATGGGTCCGACACCCATCCACACATTGCACATTTTCTGCATCCAATGCATTGTCGCTGTGTTTGTTTCCATATCCAATACGGCACCTTAGCCTTAATCTTGGTGACTTGAGAAGCGATCAGGACGTGATAGAGAATTAAGAAGCCTAATAATCTGTCCTGGGCGTCATCTTCCTAATGATTCCTACCATGTCAGTGGGTCCAAGTGTCAGACTTCTCCCATATTTCCCTCTTCCTCGCTCGGCTTGTCTGTAAGTTTCTATTATTCTGGTGCTGGAAGTAGTAAGCAGCGTTTGCTAGAACATGATTATTTATGAGGTTTTCTGCACCCGGCTTATCTTTCCCTGTCACTGTAGAAGGCGGCATAACACTTATTTTTGGCACAAAATATTGGCCCGACAATACGTACAAAATCTGCACGAAAGAGCTGCTGCAAATTGTATTTGTTTTACAGGCTTATTGTACATTCATATGTAGGTCAAACTGTCTCACAAATGTGGCGCGAGTAAAACGTCTTTCATGGGCGCACCGCTAAGGCTATCACTCAACACCTTTCCAAGATGATATCCGAAGTATATTATATATACGATGGAATAATATTGGTTTTATGGCGGCAGAATACGGAAGCGCAGTCATCCCCCCTCAACTCTCTCCATTAAGTTTTCAGACACATCATTGCAAGCAAGCGAACAGGCGAAGTTTGTTTTTTCGGGTTCATACACATGTATAAGAGATATTGGTAAAGTGGAATTTCCATTTGCTTCATTGCTATATTCTGGAACAGGCTTATAATGAGTCCAAGGGCGCCCGAGTGTACGGGCCAAATATAGCCACGTACAGGACAATACATTGGATGGTATTTTTAATATGTAAGACTTGTGTTTGTAATAAATATGTAAAATGATTGTTGCCGCTTGGCCGAGAATTTCTGCAACTTATTAGAAAAATCATTAGCGCTCCGTCAGCCATTGGGATGGGTAACAGGCGCGTTGGCTAATTTGGATTATTTCATCCTGTTATTGAATGATCTTAATGTGATATATCGATACATTGTATCTGTTGGATATGTTGCGGTCTCTTTCACCTCTGAGTGATTTCTTTCTTTTCTTTGACCAACCTATTATTCTTCTTACTTTGTTCTGTTGCAAACAGAAGCGATTTTGCTTCTTTATCGTTCCCCATCTGTTCACAGCTTGGTCCCGGCGGGCAGCTATATCCAAAGGGGACTTGGTAAGCTGAATGCCCCGGATGTAGCACCAAAGTCCTCGGTGGAGTTTCTTGGCTTGGAAGTCCTGACAGCCCCACTTTCCTGGAAACACTTTGTACTTTGTCAACCTGCCAAAGGAATTTTTTACTTGATCATGAGAAATTACCTTTCTATTGCTCCCCAGGTTATAGAATAATAGAATATGGTAATAATAGATTGTATGTAATTCATTATATGGCATACGCTCAAAGCAAATCTAACCCCCTTCACTTCCATTGGTGCCTGTTTTCTTATGGCATTGTTAAGCGTTCTATATGATAGTTTACTGACTGAGCTTATTCCTTAGGTCAATACTTTGCTTTTCAGTTAATACCAAGTATCCTCTATGAGTCGTAGTAGCTTGACTTCCCCATTGGACTCTCTATAACAGGGGTAGGGAACCTTTGGCTCTCCAGCTGCTGTGAAACTACAACTCCCATCATGCTCCATTGACTTCCATGAACAGCAGAGCAAGTATGCATGCTGGGAGTTGTAGTTTTGCAACAGCGTTCCGTACCCCCACTCTATGCATTGCTATAAATCAGGGGTAGGCAACGTACGGCTCTCCAGCTGTTGCAAAACTGCAACTCCCATCATGCTCCATTGACTTCCATGGGAGTTCCAAGAACAGCGGAGCAAGTATGCATGCTGGGAGTTGTAGTTTTGCAACAGCTGGAGAGCCAAGGTTCCCTACCCCTGCTCTATAACCATTGTATGGCCACCAGGTATAGATTCAGTGGAGGAGGCTTAGTCGTCACTTGCTTCCTGCTCCTCCATTTCCATGGGCATGCAGGGTATATGAGCTTGATGTTAGTTGTTGCCAGTATTTGGCTCCTTTTCTGTGTTTCGAGAGAGACCAGTAAGTCGAAGCAGAGGGGACCTGGACAGGAACAGTAGAGGATCTGAACAACCCCTTTATATCCACCCGGCGTCCTGCGCTAGTGGTAACTTTGGGATGAACACGGTTAAATGTGCTAGTATTGGAAGTAATACAATGTCTTGTCGGGATAAATCATTACCATCTGACTGTTGTTTTCGTTGCCTATTTAGATAACAGAGGCTTTTGTCAATCCCGTGATTAGGCTTAGAGAGTGTTTTCTGCAGATAAATACTGTGAGATCTTGTGCGAGAAATGGATTGTAGACAACTAGAAGTCAAAAAAACAGGTTCTTTAGAAGATAAATTGTCATCACACAACTCTGGTGTTTTTATGGCTCCGTTTTTTGTGATTGGGGATGAGCAATTGGAAAAAAACATTTCACAGGAGAAGTAAAGTATCGCTAAAAACATTTCAGTCTAAAAGGTAGAAAGGTAGAGAAGATTCAGACTTGTATCTGGAGTAGAAGGTTCTGGAGAGTTCCCCGGGATGGCAATGTCTAATCCCTGATTTATAATGAACATTAATATGCACAGAAGACGACGTACTAATATGTCCACATCTCCAGGACACCTGAATCTGGTAGAAGACTGCAAACGACGTATAGAATATAATGTATGGTAGTTTCATTGTGACGCATGGGAACGTTCTGTATGTATTAAGACCTCGGAGCCCCTTGATAATTTGAGCAACCTCACACCCATTAGGGTCTTGATTAAGACTGGCGTAGGGTATAATAAATACCCCCATTGTGTCTCTACACCCTAAATATGGAACCATGGCATATGTCAGCACCCGCGCTGTATTCATTATATGGGTGTAACCCTATGGCAGTAAGTACAGAAGAATCCCGCAGCTTTTTGCCATGGTTCAGCAAAAAAAAAATACTTTCTGTTTTTTCTTGGCCTGTCTGGATATACCGTCCCCTCCTGTTACTGTCACTTCTCCTCTTTGTCTTGGTAATACGTGTATTGTCTAATTCATTTTGTGTTGCTCTGTTTTTATTCTTAGGATTGTATGAATGAACATTTGATCATAGAGAGAACTGTGTGACTGCAGAGTTACAGCTGCTTAGTTCTCTCTACGCCCTTCCTGTAGCCCACTGAGGTGCTGATTATTACCCCCTCCCTGTCCAAGACCACCAGAGGTGCTGATCATTACTCCATTCTCTGTCCTAGACCACCAGAGGTGCTGATCATTACTCCTTATCTGTCCTAGACCACCAGAGGTGCTGATCATTACTCCATTCTCTGTCCTAGACCACCAGAGGTGCTGATTATTACCCCTTCCCTGTCCTAGACCACCAGAGGTGCTGATTATTACCCCCTTATCTGTCCTAGACCACCAGAGGTGCTGATCATTACTCCCTCCCTGTCCTAGACCACCAGAGGTGCTGATCATTACTCCTTCCCTGTCCTAGACCACCAGAGATTCTGATTATTACCCCTTCCCTGTCCTAGACCACCAGAGGTGCTGATTATTACCCCCTTCTCTATCTTAGACCACCAGAGGTGCTGATCATTACCCCCTTATCTGTCCTAGACCACCAGGGATCCTGGAACTAACCACTTATTTGCCATAAACCACCAGGCTTTCATACATTAACCCTTTCTCTGTCCTGGCCATCTTCACAAATATATGCCTATGTAAACAGCGAGATACCAGCAGTACATTTGTTATTGCGCATCGTATAACGTCTGTATGTCATAAGTATTGCATCCATATAACCAATCTGTCGTACATTGAAATATGGATATGACATTGTTGAGATGTGGCCTCCATATCCAAATCTGTAATACTGATAGACTGTCATCCCCCTGCTGAAATATGGATACAATACTGGTAAGACATGGATGTAATCCTGAGGACATGCGAATACAATAATGATGATATACAGTTGCAGTACTGATCATATACTGAAGACATACAGATGGTGACATAGGGATGACTATAGATGCAGAAGACGTACATAGGCTCTACATTTACAATATTGGGTATACTAGTGTATCATGTTTGCTAGAATATCCCTCCTATGTATGTCATCCTATATACTAACCCCTATATGTATCTGCAACTCACAAGCAGCCAGGCATCCATAGACTTGGCATCACTGACTGTCATTGCCAATTCCTCTATTGGCCCGCACGGCTCGTGAGATGTCACAGGTTCATGTGAAGCCTATAAGCCAAATTTAACATTTTGAACTGGCAGAGCCTTGTGCGCAGCCTATGATGCAGATGGCGGAGGAGCTGCCGCTGATACAGAGACAGAACGTCTTGCATGAATTTGTGCTTTTATTTAGCTCCCAGCAGGAGGAATGGCGGCATCCATAGGGTGACATCTACATGCATTGTTAAGGACGGCCACACATGTTGTGCTCTGGTTAACATCCAAGCTATTGCACACTATTGTGTCCCCTTTTCTTGCTCTCCGGTGACTTTTATATTCCAGTGTACAAAATCAAGATAATACTTGCTCAGCACAAAATATAATAGTCAGTGATGCCGCCCCCTCCCCCAATAGCTATGACTGTCATACATAGGAAACGTAGGACCAAACAAGCTACCACCTCCTTTGTATAGGGTGGATTACATCGAAATCCCTGCAGAAATAGATGTAGATGTAGCAGAGCTGGATTGGGCCTCCATAGTTTCTGCATCATGAGCACGAGGTCGCGCCATCGTCTACCGGATGACAATTTGAGCTTTGCTATATGTGACAATGTCCGGGGTCGTGCAAGCAAAACAGTGACCCTGTATTTCAGCAATGATTCTGATACCTCCTTCCAGATTTTGTGCTCCTTACTCCTGGTTCTTACTCCCACAGCCGGCCCTCGGGGCATTGAGTAACACTTACATTTTGGTGCATTATCTTGGGGCGTGGGAACATTGCCTGAGTCCAGGAATAGGACTGGTGACTATAGTACAGGCTGCTGGTTATAACACGGTGCATTATTATGTGATGAGCAGAACATATCAGCTTATGACGCCCCTGTAAGACATCAGGAGGGTCCTGACCGGTGCTTGTGTTATGGGGTAGGTGGTCTGCACACTGGAGAATTAACCCATTAATAGCCCAGCAGCTGCCGGAGCGCGCTGGAGCTGGCTGCATTGTTTTGCTTGTGTTTGGTCACATGTAGAATTACTGCAGTGCAGATCTACAGCATCAGGACCGCCGCTGATCGCACAGGCGAGACCAAGACCCAGGCAGAGGCCATAAATCCCGGGCTAAATTATTAACTCCTCAGCTCCCAGATTATATTAATCATACATGCATCAGATATTCTGCTCTTTTTGTTCCTATTCTGCAGATTTGAATATTCGTAACTGAATATTCCGGAGGGATGGAGCGGAAATGAATGTAACCAATCCGCCCCTATAGAATGTTCACAGGTATAGATGGATACATTCGCCATTGTATTCAGCACTTACATGTCGTATAAGGAACACATCATGGAAGTTCTTAAGGGGTTATATTTATTCACTTGCCTAGTCCATTTTGATGGACCCGGGGTTCCGGTAACGTTGCAACCCTCAGGTCATGTGATTGGAGCAGGGTTCAGCTCCCGGGTTTCCCAGATCTTACAGATAATTACATGTGCAATGGGGTCTGGCCCTAATACATCCCCCACATTGAATATGAGTGCCCCCTACGACTAATAGGTGCACTATAAACTATATTATTACAGTAATAGTGCCCTAATGAGTAATATATATAGTAATACAGTATATCTGACCATTAGTACAAGGACGTTACAGCCTCGTCTTATGGACAGACCTTATAGGTTCCATATAGAAGATACTCGGATCTTCTGCTCATGTCTAGATGGAGGAATTTTGGCTTCTTTATCTTGATACTTGAATGGACATCTTGTTTCCTCCTCAGTTATTTCTTGTAATTCGGACCAGTCCTCGCTATAGATGGGTTTTCTTAATAAATCATGATATTTTCCTTGGCCATACATTTCGTTTCTTACAACTCTGCCTTGTCCTTACTCCTTTGTTATTCTTCCTAGAAATTGATGAATTAATTAACAACTGGATATTAGCCATTGCAGGTATGGCCTTACACACGCCAAGACCTTATAGAATTATTCTACGGGGGATGTGAGACTATAATTCAGACGTGGCAGTAATGGTGAGACCTGGAAGAAGCCGCACGTGATAGGACCCTGCGCTCACCATCTTGTGTTCATGCTCCTGAATATGGATGAAAGCGGGTATTCTCCTTTCTAGGGATTGCTTTGCTGTAGGTGCCTGGTCCGTCCCTCTCAAAATGTGACTTTGTCCCCACCGCCGCTTTAGATATTTGTGTTATTCCTTGCTTCTACCCTGAAAGCAGTGAGCAGAAAATCAATAATCTCCATCCTGAGACGAATCAATTCCCTCTCAGATAAGCTTTACTGCAAAATGGATTTCCTTTTTATTGGTCTGAGTAAGAATGTCCCTTTTCAGTGGCAGCGGCGGTGGCAGGAAAGGGTTAATTATTCTTGGGTGGGAAGATCCAGATACACGTCCTTCTGCTATGGACAGTCCCTTTTAGTGATAAGGTTTCCCTGATGATCCTGTAGTCTGTAGGATCAACTGGGAGAAAGTGGTCAGTCCTTTTACAGCGCCACCACTGGAGAAATGAAGCGTCCCTCACACCCTCCGCCCCGTCTCATCCTCACATCCCTCACACCCTCCGCCCCTTCTCATCCTCACATCCCTCACACCCTCCGCCCCGTCTCATTCTCACATCCCTCACACCCTCCGCCCCCGTCTCATCCTCACATCCCTCACACCCTCCGCCCCCGTCTCATCCTCACATCCCTCACACCCTCCGCCCCCGTCTCATCCTCACATCCCTCACACCCTCCGCCCCTTATCATCCTCACATCCCTCACACCCTGCGCCTCGTCTCATCCTCACATCCCTCACACCCTCCGCCCCATCTCATCCTCACATCCCTCACACCTTCCGCCCCGTCTCATCCTCACATCCCTCACACCCTGCGCCCCGTCTCATCCCCACATGCCTCACACCCTCCGCCCCGTCTCATCCTCACACCCTCCGCCCCGTCTCATCCTCACCTCCCTCACACCCTCCGCCCCGTCTCATTCTCACATCCCTCACACCCTCCGCCCCCGTCTCATCCTCACATCCCTCACACCCTCCGCCCCTTCTCATCCTCACATCCCTCACACCCTGCGCCCCGTCTCATCCTCACATCCCTCACACCCTCCGCCCCGTCTCATCCTCACATCCCTCACACCCTCCGCCCTGTCTCATCCTCACATCCCTCACACCCTCCGCCCCTTCTCATCCTCACATCCCTCACACCCTGCGCCCCGTCTCATCCTCACATCCCTCCGCCCCTTCTCATCCTCACATCCCTCACACCCTCCGCCCCGTCTCATCCTCACATCCCTCACACCCTCCGCCCCTTCTCATCCTCACATCCCTCACACCCTCCGCCCCTTCTCACCCTCACATCCCTCACATCCTCCGCCCCTTCTCATCCTCACATCCCTCACACCCTCCACCCCTTCTCATCCTCACACCCTCCGCCCCGTCTCATCCTCACATCCCTCACACCCTCCGCCCCATCTCATCCTCACATCCCTCACACCCTCCACCCCTTCTCATCTTCACATCCCTCACACCCTCCGCCCCGTCTCATCCTCACATCCCTCACACCCTCCACCCCGTCTCATCCTCACATCCCTCACACCCTCCACCCCGTCTCATCCTCACATCCCTCACACCCTCCACCCCGTCTCATCCTCACATCCCTCACACCCTCCACCCCGTCTCATCCTCACATCCCTCACACCCTCCGCCCCGTCTCATCCTCACATCCCTCACACCCTCCGCCCCGTCTCATCCTCACATCCCTCACACCCTCCACCCCGTCTCATCCTCACATCCCTCACACCCTCCGCCCCGTCTCATCCTCACATCCCTCACACCCTCCACCCCGTCTCATCCTCACATCCCTCACACCCTCCACCCCGTCTCATCCTCACATCCCTCACACCCTCCGCTCCTTCCCATCCTCACATCCCTCACACCCTCCGCTCCTTCCCATCCTCACATCCCTCACACCCTCCGCCCCGTCTCATCCTCACATCCCTCACACCCTCCGCCCCGTCTCATCCTCACATCCAATAGTTTTTTCACCCTGTACATTACTTATTGTGCTTATAATATCTAAACATTAATATCTTGTAAATAAGCAGTTTATTGTGTCATTAAGGGGGATCTATGGAGAAGTAGCTCAGATAATATTTCTATATTACAGGGTATGCCCAGAGTGAGTGCGGATAATGTCGCCATTAATCAGATAATAGCACCATTGAGTAATACAGTATAATGGAATCCTGGAGCGGACACAAAATGACTTTTGTCAAGGGAATTGCTGCAGGGACAAGTGTAATTGTGACGGCTTTGGGCTAAATTTCAAGTGCGTTGTTGAACCCTTTAAATGTATTTTATTGCACATACACTGAAATAAAGCTGCAGGTCCATATGTAGCTATACAGATTGATATACAAGTTTACCGTATATTGGGAATCACACACTAGGCAGATATTTGCCTGCACAGCTACGTGCAATGTTATATACATTGTGATACTCTACTGATACATTTGTGATATTTTTGCCCTTGGATGCACTTAGGACCTTTGTGAATGAATGGCGAGTGTGTCGCCCGCTCATTTTAGGCTAAGACACCTCCAAGGCTTTCCTCACATTGCTGGCTGGGTAGCTAAGACGACCTTTTGTCTGTAGGTCCCATTGTTTTGGGGAGATCAAAACCGATGCCGGTTTATTCAGGAAGAAAGAGGATTGGCAACGTTGGAATATTTTTGGATGATCATCTGTTGTTTTCCCCAGAGATGGGCAGCGCCAAAGGTGTCAGGCATCTGCACATCCCTCCTCCCCCTCCATGTATGGTGTAGGGGAATTATGCCATTACTGTGATGATCCGTTACTATTCTTCTATAGGGAAGTAGAGGCAAACTGATCACTAAATGAACGTGATTATGTTATATGCATGTAATAGATGGATTGCACATGGAGCATGTTATAGGGCAGGAGTGTAAGAACGTGCAGGACATGCCTTGGGATACTGGAGATTTTCCAGCACACGAGTGTTACCGGCATCTATTATTACTGTACTGACTCAAAGGGAACTCCAGGTTTTGTGCTGACTGCAGAACATCTGAAGATCTGGGGAGTTTGGGCATAAAGTGGATTTCTGCCTGACTATGCCGTTTGATACAGATTTTCCTCCTCCCTTCCCCCCAGCCATGGAGCAGACCTGAATTCCCAGTGTACGACATTCATTAGAGCTCAGTGCATGTGGGTTATTACAAATGAGGCTGCTATTCAGGTTACCCAGGAGTAAATCCTATAATATTGCTATGATTTTCAGAGGGCACGGTAATATGACACATTAAATTCTCTGTAATACAGATAGGCCAGATTTCATGCCCTCTTGCATTCTGCATGGTTGCATTGATCGAGTTCATTGCATTCATGCATTATGAATTTTTCACATTTCTTCTTTTAACTGCTTCAGTGCCAAGTCCTGCCAGATCGGTGTCGCAGGATACAGCCGTCTTTGCCTGCTCCGTCAATAATTTGCTCACTTTTGCTTTACATTAGTTTCCAATATCATTTCTGAACAAAGTAAAATATAATGTTGTTGTAAACTAGTTTTTACATTGCCCGTGTACATGGCGGATGTGGAACTCTACTCTATGTACATGTCAACTATTGATTCCCATAGTAAGACTATGTGCCATATACATTGTTTTTGTTTGCTTGACCCCCTGGAAAAGGAATAGTTAATATGTTCTTACTGTAGATGAGACCACCTATGTGACCAGTTACATAGAAGCACATATACGCTACATGACCATATTGTGCACCAATGTATTATCCAGGACTGGACGAGACCAGCAGAGTACAGAGGATTCCCCTCGGGGCCCCGGCACTGATATAACAAGGATCTGGCAGAAGACAACTTCATTTAGAACAGACTTATGGCCCCAGTGCTTTAAGTTAAAAGTTACTTTCAGTGGGATTGTACAGTTATATTATATGAAATGGGTACCATGCAAGTCTTCCCCGACAGATGATGTGGGCCATCGGGCATAGTGAATCCTTCCCTGGTAGATAAGTCATCAGAGTTGCTTGGCAGCAATATACCCCTTGTGCTCAACTTACCCCTCTGTACTCAACTTACCCCCCATGTACTCAGCTTACCCCCCTGTACTCAATTTACCACCATGTACTCAACATACCCCCCTGTACTCAACTTACCCCCCATGCTCAACTTACACCTCTGTACACAACTTACCCCACCATGTACTCAACATACCCCCCTGTACTCAACTTACCCCCCATGCTCAACTTACACCTCTGTACTCAACTTACCCCTCTGTACTCAACTTACCGCACCATGTACTCAACATACCCCCCTGTACTCAACTTACCCCCCGTGCTCAACTTACACCTCTGTACTCAATTTACCACCATGTACTCAACATACCCCTCTGTACTCAACTTACCCCCCCCCCCGTGCTCAACTTACACCTCTGCACTCAATTTACCACCATGTACTCAACATACCCCTCTGTACTAAACTTACCCCCTATGCACTCAATTTACCCCCATGTACTCAACTTACCCCCCTGTACTGAACTTACACCTCTGTACTTAACTTATCCCCCATGTACCCAATTTACCCCCATTTACTCAACCTACCCCTGTGTATTCTTTAGGGAAGATTTATGAAGACTCCATTTTTCAATGCCAGTATTAATCCCCGAGGTTGTACCTCTGGTGTTCCCTCTACCAGAGCTTGAGTCTAAGTATTAGGGAATTGCCAGTTAAGCAATTCCCCAGTAACTGCTGCAGGAACCTGAGGGGAGGGAAATGACAGAGAAGATGAGTCCTAATGCTTGACCCTCCCCCAGTCCCTACCTATTTGCCTCAACTGCCCTAGGTGCTAGAGGACAACTGGGCGACGGTCCCTTCCCATAATACGAGTGGAGCACAAAACACAGACAAGACAAACAGACAGAGGTAGCCAAGAGAGCCAGGAGTCAGAACCAAATGGGCAGTAAAGTACAGAATCAGAACCAGAAGAATAGTCAAAGGGAAAAGGACAGAAATATATAATCAGCAAACAGAATATAGCGAGCACGCTCAGAGATAGCAAACATCCAAGAGAGGGCTGGGAAACTATAGAAAGGTAATAAGGAATCCGTCTCGGGCTCGTTGGCAAGGAAGGATGGCAATCAAATCGTTACTAATGTTAACCAGAGAAAGTAATGACACTGGCTGGACTGGTACACTGCAACGAATACTCATCTATGTTAAAACAACAAGAGCATGGACCGTAGCATGTGACCGGAGGATGACGCAGAGGCCTGAACGGGCAAAGATGTTACACTTAGTTAGTTTGTAGCAGGTGTAGACTCTGGTCTTCATCAGTCCCCCCATAGTGTTGCCACATATTAGGTTAAGGCTCTGTTCACACTGCCGTCAGAGGCTCTATTAAGAGCTTCCACTAACTTCCAACGCATGTGATGGAACGAGTAACACGTCATGTCGCAACATTTTCCTGGCGAGAGACATCGAGACCCTACGATAAGTCTATTGGGTTTGTCAGGCGCCGGTGGTATCTATTATCTGTCAGATCCATGTGGCTTCCAATATAAGCGAAGGCCGCAACGTTCTCCAATTACAGGAGACTGGCTGCGTTCCGGCAATGTTCTGTCAGTGTTACGGAAGGCGGTGGACTTTCTCCTGCTCGTATAACTTTTCTCGTTAGCTTCCTGGGAGGACGATGATAATTGTTATACATGGCGTCTCCCCGGGTAGGGTGGAGCATTGAGGACGGGTTTGTTTCCCTACCCCCGCCAATGGTAGGGCGGAGGTACGCCAGATTTGGGAGTAATGACATCACCTCCTGCTCCTCAGCGATTACCTGCCTTCACAAATGATTCTGCGCTGAACAGTTTGAAGCCAACAAGGGCCAAAGACCCCAGATTTACACTAATCATGATGAACTATTCTGAGCGGGCAAAGTGGCTTCATTACCATGGTAACCAGATACTGGAGACGGCGTGGCGGTAATACCAACTTAACTCTTGTGCCACCTCCACCGCCATGTAGAGGATTCGACATTCTTATACATTCCTTTGCATTAATCATCAAAATAAAATGGATACTTTGTAACATCTGTTCCATCTATTGATCCCTCGTGACCGGAGAGCCAGTAACTACAGAAGAATACGACAACGTGGGCGCTACTCTGCCGTCTTACGTCTTATGGACGGGAAACCATCGCTGCAGATCTTTGTACTCTGCTCCAGCTTAATGCTGTTGGGTATCAATATCTTGTTATCGTTGACCAGATCAGATCCGTCCAACAGGAGTCATCTCTACCTGTAAAGATGAATGACCTTTGTCCATCATGGAGATCTGACGGCTGAACCATAGACTATAAGGGGGTCCGTCAGGTTTTCAGCCATTTTTACCGTCCATGTTGGGCTTTTCTCTCACTCTAGCCCAGTTGGAATTTTTTCTCTAGCCCCTACCTATCCTAAGCAGTCTTGGCTGTTGGATTCAGTATAGTTATACTCTCTGTAGTCCGTGCTAAACACTGGAGCGCCCAACGCAGATGTCAACCTCGCTGGAACTCAATGACATGGGATACATGTACAAGAGGGGCCCGGGTCCATTCTTAAATGGCAATTAGTATTTTGGGATGAGATGTTGATCCAGGGATATTCCCTATTTAAATTTCACACAATATGGGGCCATATATAAATGTCTTTTGAGGGGGTGGGTTGCCTTCCTTTCTACATGAATCTACATTACAGGTTTATCCTATTAATATTATAAATGTGAAAGTTTGTGTGTTTGGATGTTTGCATGTTCGGATGTTTGTTCCTCAATCACGGAAAAACCACTCCACCGATTTAGCTGAAATTTTCCACAAACATAGTCACTACACCCCATTGCGCAATAGGCTACTTTTCGTCACAATAGCGCACATACGTTTGTGCCAGGACCCCCACAAAACCCAAACTCACATCACCATCTCTGCAATCTCACACACTTTGGACCATAGCAAGCCACAAAATTCATATTGCCCTCTACAGCCTCGCCCCTAACCCCACACAATCTCATATACATATACTTTACCACTTTGCCCCTCACCTTAACGATACTCCAGGAGGCGCTCTTTAACACTCCGGAGCAGTGATGTTTGCCGACCCCCACCGCTCTGACAATCCGCGACACCGCCCACCCATGTCAACACCCCTAGGCGGTCTAATAAATGCAAAAAAAAAAAGTTTAAAAAAAGTAAAAAAAATAAATAAAAAGGATTAAAAATTCAAATCCCCCCCTTTCCCTAGAACACATATAAAAGTAGTTAAAAACTGTGAAACACATACATGTTAGGTATCCCCGCGTCCGAAATCGCCCGCTCTACAAAGCTATACAAATATTTTTCCTGTTCATTAAACGCTGTAGCAGGAAAAATGGTCAAAAGTGCCAAACCACCATTTTTTCACTGTTTTGATTCTGATTAAAATTTGAATAAAAAGTGATCAAAGCAATAACATTTCCCGAAAATGGTAGAACTACAAAGTACACCCGGTCCCGCAAAAAAAGACACCCTATACATCCCCGTACACGCTCGTATAAAAAAGTTACGCCTGTCGGAATATGGCGACTTTTCAAAAAATAATTTTTTAACACAGTTTTGGATTTTTTTAAGGGGTCAAAATGTCAATAAAACCATAGAAATTTGGTATCCCCGGTATCATAACGAAACACAGAATACAGGGGACATGTCATTTTGGTTGCACAGTGAACGCCGTAAAACCAAAGCCCGTAAGAAAGTCGCAGAAATGCATTTTTTCTTCAAATCCACCCCATTCTGAATTTTTTCCCTGCTTCCCAGTACATTATATAGAATAAATAATGGTGGCATCAGGAAGAAAAATTTGTCCCAGGAAAAATTAAGACCTCATATGACTCTGGGAGCGGAGAAATAAAAAAGTTATGGGATTTAGAAGGAGGGGAGTCAAAAACGAAAATCAAAAAATGCCATCGGCGGGAAAGGGTTAACTTCAAATACCTCTGTCCCAAAGTCACTAAGTAAAGTTTATACCAACACCGTATAGCAGCTCCAATACAAATTACATCCAACACAAAAGTCTCACGTATTCTCTGAATTACAGCAAAAACAAGATACAAAGTTACATTTCATATCCCAGACCTTATACACAGTACGGAAACCTTACCCGCGCCTGTATATACCCACTGCTACAATCACCGCAGACCAAGTCGCGGGTACCAGCTAGTAGGATATATATCTATCTTCATTTACTTCTATTTACTCTAGCGTATTATAGGGACGACAGAATGGGTGAAATTAAACAGGACATTGTATAAGATCCGGAATCCCCGGCCCCAGATAAGTTACTAGATGTTTGCTCCTATTGTATACAGTACATCGCGCCAATTGGCAACAATGTCCAGGTTGTTGATCTTATTCCAAGTTACATTTCTATCCCTTGTCTTCACAATGGTAGAATTACAAATGTTTCCTTGTAGTAGCCTTAACCCTTAACAACTACCGATAAGCCATTGCGAGATCATGGAGACGGAATTGAGCGTGGCGTAGGATTTAAGAACTTTGTATCAACTTGTTTCAATTCATTTTTATTGCAATTCATTTCAACAGCATTCACAAAGCAAAAAACAGGACATCTGGGATTGTAACATTGCTGTGCTGTGTGCTTGGAACGTGGGGGGGTACGGCAGTGATTGGCAGCTCCGTCTCTGCTGTGTATTCTGCGTGCAAGCTGTTGTGTTTCTCCATAATTGTTCTGCATTTTCCACAACTAATAGGCAGAATTGCAGCTAATTGGTCCATGAGCCGGGAAGGAGGTCAGCAGGAGTTACACTTCTCCCACTAGCTCTGCCAGAGACTGACCCCTGCTGACTTCTATTGCTTTTTCTCCGGGTCTACTGGGAGTGATTTTTGTGTTTTTCTCTTTTTTTTTTTTTTTGCAAGCATCTCTATAACTAGAAGAAAAAAAAATATGTGAAAAATCAAAGTTTTGTCTCTCTGCATGAAATCCTTGAATCCGAATAAAAGTCCATTGATTTTATTAAACCTCTATAATCCAATGACTACATTACTGTGATAAGCAGTTGTGTAGGGGGAAGGCGAACCACATAGTATTAGAAAATAGGTTAAATGTAGCAAACGGGTGGGAATGGAAATACCATGTAAACCAGGGAATGAATCTGTTATAGGCCAGCCGACCGGGGTAAGGACGGATCTTATACTCTCAATGGCAGAGGAGAAGCCTCATTTCTTACCATCACAATTCCCCATAGACGGAATATAGAAAACATTCCAAAAAAAAATGTATTTTTTTAATGGGATCTCATGTTGTTAACATCATAAGAAGGAATGTAGGAACGTAGCTATGGGGGGTTGTAGAGAGCCTGGCCCCGGGGTCACAGGGGGCCCGAAGGTCCCGCTGCCACCTAAGAAACCGGAATAATAAGCAACGCACGGTAGAGGAGGGAATGGATTTCTATGATAGTAGCGAGTTAACCCCTTCTTAGGCTGGTCTTTTAATTTCATCCAGATATTGTAAAGCGGCAATGGTTCTGAGAATAATCTGCAGCATCGATTATGATGAATCTGCTCTGATCCATCGCCTGTATTCCTACCATGGAGGAGCCGAGGTTTTCCAGGTCAGGCCACCAAGGAATAGTCTTGAGCTGAGCATCAGATCGATTGGCATGTTGTTGCCATTGACATCCGTGTATAATGTCAGACTGGATCCGCTATATATAACACACATCATGCTACATTTGCACTAAAGATTCTCCGCTCAGTCACTATGTGCACCATATATGTTTGTTCTCCTGGAAATACATGACTATTACATTAGCTGACTAGAGTCGTGAATCTGCTCCGATATTTGCACCCATCGCACCACAGAGCAATAGGTTATTTATAGATACAATGCCATTGGGTGGTATATATGGCTTGGGGAGTGGGTGGCAGGTAACATTGGATATATTGGGCTGTATATACACCATTGGAATGGTCTGCCCATCTGTGCAGCAACTAATGGGTCAATAGGGATACATTGGATAATATATAGCATTGGACACTGTATACAAGAACAATATACAGGTTTATTTTAGCCCAAGCATGTGTTTCTCTTTACAGCCACCCAATAACAGGACCTTAAATCTGCAAAACGCTGCAAAATAGTAAATTATTTATATTTGCAAAAATGTTTCACTTTTAATTGCTTGCAAATTTGGAAATGGTTATGTTCATGGGAAAACCTATGAAGAAGTTAACCCCTTACTATCAGGTTTTCCCACGACTCGCTGGAGGTCCCGACACTTTGCGATCAGCTTATCGTCAAAGAACCCTTCAAGTAGGGAATGTCAAAGTGGAAAACCACTTGGTGCAAATGCTGTAGAAAAAACACTATTCCCACTTTGTGGAGAAATAGACAAAACAGACACGCTGCGATTTGCAAAACTTGGTTGAAAAATCATGATGCAATGCAACGCTGCTGCGGTTTTTGCCTAAATGCTTGCAATTCCGCAGCTGGAATGGGCATGCAACGATTTTTACAAGCAGGTGCTCTTTATTTGGATGAAATGAAACCTACTGTAAGACACCAAGATATTATGGCCAGAAACACTGCATTAACACAACTTGGAGTCTTTCTTAACCTTTACTAGTTATCATTCTGTTATGCACCTTGTTCGTACAAGTCTGTATTAAATGGACGGCCAAGGCTCGGACAATGTTACTCAGCCCTGGGATCTCTTGTCAATACTCCGATAACCATAACCTGTAGTGGCCAGAACTCGGCATCATACGGTGCTTATAAGTCATTTATCGGCTGCTGTATTTCTATTAGAAGACAACACACAGGGAACAGGGCAAGGAACATGTTACATCTGCTGCAATTATTAAATGCATATGTTCCACTATTGCCAGTCACTTGCTGACATATGTTCGCTTCAGCGTGACGTTGTAATGTGTGGATGACTCTAATGGAGTGGGTGACTTTATCATGTCAATTGCTTCTACAGAAAGAGAAGATGAATAGAATTTGCTAGAAATCTCTAGGCGCTTTGGGCAGTTCTGCCAGAGCAATATATGTAAGAATGCAAAGGGGATTATTAGTGTAAATAAGGGATCCGGTGAAATATTAAAGTCTGGTGGATAATGGAGAATCTTCGGCTTCTGTCGCACGTCCAGTCACATCGCCCAGCAATATTTTAATCAGTTGCTTAACTTTTAATTTATTTCATCAGAGCAAAACAAAAAGTGAATCCCGGCCATAGCCCAAGGCATGAGGTATAACTTGAAAAAAATTACTTATAGTATAATCTATAGGCATTTATGTCAATGTACAGTCGATAAAGAACAATTTGGGTTTACCCGATATAACACGGCCACCTCCGCACTAGCCGGAGTCCTGCTAATAGTCCCTGAGTTATTCGGCGTCCACCAGCCGCTGGTGATCTGTGTGTGACATTCGGCTCCCGGGCTCTAAATGCAACTCATTGGGTCTGCAGAGGAAATATTTTAGTATGATGTATTCATGATGGCACTTTGTGCCCTAATCTATTAAGACACATTAGAATTATTACAAGGCTCCGCCATGGGGACGTCCTGGACGCCAAATTTAAATCCACATTGATCAAGGTCTTGCATAGATTTCCGGTGTTACTCCAGTTTTCTGCAATAAATTATTGGAAATGTGATGCGCCTGGTTCCCCTAGATTCCATCCTGAATAAGAGATAAAGTGTTTCTGTTTCTCCTCCATGCAAACACGGGGAGAACATACAGTACAAGCTCCTTGCAGATGGTTTTATGCCCTTGGCGGGATTTGAACACCAGGACTCCAGCGCTGCAGTGCTAACCACAGAGCCACCGTGCGGCCCCCAGGTTCCTTCATCTAAAACTAGTCTCAGCTACAGCACACACATTAGAATTGCTAATTATTTTACACCACCATTAATACCTGGCACTGGACATATAAAGATAATACATAGGACAAGAACAAGGAGAATACGACACAGAACTAACAAGATGTAGATGGTATCTACAAGGGCTGGTGGATGGAGACCAGGTGAGGGGAGAAGCTGCTCGGAAGGGATTGCAGAGGCAGCGCACTTACTGTAGGGTGTAGCTTGCCTGGATTTTCAGGGTTCATTTGCAAGTTTTAGTCAGGGGGTCGGGGTCCGTCTGACATGTTGGGGTAGAATATTTCAAAGAGTTGCAGATGCACGGGGAAATCTTGGAGATGATTGTATGACTATGGCATGAGATGGTGATAGAGGAGGTTTTGTGGGGCTAGAAATGATGTGGGCCAGGTAATGGGAGATGATGTCCTTCACCTCGTATACAGTGGAGGTCACATTGGAGTCTGATGGTAGGGAGGTTCTATCCATGGTGAGGATGATGATGATGCTGTATGTCCAGTACACTTCCCGTGAAGGATAAGCAAGAAAAACAAACAGATAAATCTTGGCCCGTCTGAGCTTCTTGCAGCTCCATCCACATGTTCGTGCTTGGCTTATCTCTCTCCAGTGCTGGTCACAGCTATTGCCAGGGGACCCTTGTTCTGCATACTAATAGAGCCTTCAGATCTCTTTTGAACTGTCTGTCTGCATACTGTGTACAAAATGAATTTCATACACAGTAACTGAATCAGTGCCATCTGTGAAATGGTATTTACGCTCCAAGCAGAGGATATTTCTTGCATTTTTAAGGAAAAAGAGAATGCAAAATATTGCATTTCTTTAGATGAGCCAGTTTGCCCTGAAATGTGATTAGGAGATAGACAGTTGTGGGATCGGGATCCAGCCTTCTCTATGACGGGGATTGACAGGTCTTGCTTTTGCCTCACAACATGAGCAGTGTCAGTGTATACAGCACCTATGTAATGCAGTATGTCTGGCCCAGGAATCCCAAGTGCCCGGTGCTAGACAAATATAGAAAGAGAGAAGACGAATACAACGCCAGAAAGTGGAGAGAACGTTACAATCCAGAACATTGCTGCAGATTTCCAGGACATTGGAATGATGGATAATATATCAGTTCCATCATTCTACACCTGGATATATATATATATCAGTATAAGTTATGTACCTGCTTTATATACTGTATTATATTAATATACAGTTATTGTTGATACTTCTGTCACATCTTACATTCCATCGATGTTACTTTTGATACAAACAGTGAACATATTAATGAAAACTGATCAATATAATTCCATTGGGCACCAGACTGCTCTTATATGTATATGACATGTTCATCTTATAAGCTTCACCGCTGTCATCCTCAGTAATGTCACATAAGGAATAGACCGTAGTGAGAAGCGAGCGGGTCCAATGTCCGTTTCATATCGGGTTGGAGTCTAAAACTGTCCTCAATTCATGGTGGAAAGGTTTTATCCTGAAAGCGGATGACTCTGCACGACTCCCACCATTGCAGCGCCATATTGCCGCCTCCAGTCTTTGTTGGTCGTTCTGTATCACCGATGAGGTCAATGGTCTTGTGGGTCACATCAACCAAGGCCAGAAGAGACCATTAGATTGGTGGCAATGGAATGGTGGAGGCAGCGGATATTAATATTAATGACATATCCTAAGGTTATTAGTATGTAACCCCTGTAAGTACACGGGCACCAGATACAGAGGATGCACTTTTAATGCCGCTATGTCCATAATATATAATAACTAGCTTTTACCCGCAACTTCGTCCGTGGAAACCTGACCCCCTGCGGGACCCACCTAGAGCGGTGCGCAGGCTTGTTCCTTTGCCTTGTGTCCGCAGTGGGCCCTTCCTACACCTGTGGGTCCATGGACCCTCGGGGCCCATCCTGCGGCCCGCTGGAACTGTTTACCTCCTCTCCCTCCTGGCACCCGCCACCCCCCTTTCTCCCTACCCGCTTCGCCATGTGGTCACTCCTTCCTCCTACCCTGTGCCCATTTGCCCCCCAGGAACATGCCCCCTTCCCCCCCCTAACCCCATGCCTCCTTCTCCTGTGTTACCTACTCAATGCCCCCTTTTTCCCCCTACCCCATGCCCCCTTCCCCTGTCTTACCTACCCCGTGCCCCCCCACCCTGCGGCTCGCTGGAACTCTTTACCTCCTCTCCCTCCTGGCGCCCGCCACCCCCCTTTCTCCCTACCCGCTTCGCCATGTGGTCACTCCTTCCTCCTACCCCATGCCCACTTCCCCCGTCTTACCTACCCCGTGCCCCCATTTCCCCCCACCAGACCCTGTTGACCGTGTGTCCCCTTTCCCCCTACCAACCTGTGGTCCCGTCCTCACCACATCCTGGGCTTCCCGTGCACCGATGTTCTGACTTGTAGTGTTCAGAGACGGCAGACACTGCGGGACAGCTGGCCGAACCGGTGTTCCAGGGCGCGGCGCAGGCGACCCCTGTCCGGCCACGGCAGAGTACTGCGATCCCGTGGTGAGGCCACACAGGTGGGGCAGCGTATGGACTTGTCACTTCCCCAGAGTAGAGGCCCTTGTGCAGGACGCTCCGGACCTCTCAGAGACGCCATATTGGTGTGGACGGCGGCCGGACGATAACTCCGCCCACATAGAGAAGCGGCACCCAATCAGGTGAGCTGCTGAAGGGGCTGGGATGACGTCATCCCAGGTCCTACAGCGCGCCAGGTCCTGCAGCGAATTGAACCGTGAGAAGCACCGTGCACAGGAGCGAATTGCGGTGGTGTACGGGAATTCCATGTAGCCTATCGTTCAATCCGGGTATGTATGTGCGCATTTTCAGACAAATCCGTTCGCCCGTGTAGGTGTGATTGAGGAACAAACATCCAAACCCACAAACATCCAAATACACATACCTTCACCTTTGTAATATTAGTAGGATACACATCCATAGTATATAACCTCACCTTCTGTCTCCTATGTACATACGTGTGCACCAGATATTTCCCGGGCATGTTACCATGAGACACAAGTCAATTACAGTCGTGTTTTCGTGGCTTTCCGGAACATGTCGATACAACACGGACGAGACTTAATGAGTTAACTGGAACTGATTTATTTTAATTGATTCTCAATGAATTAGTTTCTGCTGAAAATTGCTGTGAAAAATAGAATGTCGCGAGCGCTTGTGTCCCCTCATTTACACATGTAGCATACGGCGGTCAGCCATGCTTATGGTCCGGAGCGACAACCCTACAGAGCGAGAACTGGATGATCTGGAATGTACCGGAACATATATACAGATTATATCATTAATATAATGTATGCCCTAAGACCCCACAAAGCAAAACTGCACTGCGGGAAAATCCGCGAACACAGAAAGTCTGCAGAGAACGGAGCAGGAAGCAGGCGGCGCCATTCTCCATGGGAGCTGATCTGCAGTACCTGATCTGACCACTACACACAGAACAGCACTGTTTTCTGTTACATTCTGAGGACAGCTGATCGTTGGGGTGTTAGGTGCCGGAACCCCCACAGATCAGATATTGGTACCCTTAAGATATTAAATCAATTGTTTTACCCCTGAAATTCCCTTTAAGAGCTTCTAATTTGCAAACCATTGACTATTCTGATGGCTGTAGAACGTCTTGGCTTTGGGGCTCAGGTCGTGTTTGTTGACTCCAAGTTTATTAAGTAAAGAACAATTGAAATATTTATTGCAACCAGAATGAAAGCCGAGTAACCATCCGACTCCTTCTGTCTCCATAGGTGCTGAAGAATGCAGGATGCCAATACGACGTCCCCAACTAGCTGCCTGCAGATTTCCTTAGGAGGCCCAGAGATAAGACGGGGATGCACTCTTCAAGGTGACTATCCACCATCTTTACATTAACAGCACCTTCATAATCTGTCCCCATAAACCAATGCTGCAGCCCAGAATAATGTCTGTCTGTTACGTTGTGTCTGTCTGGGCTGCGCTGTATTGTCTATGACTGTCGCATTTGCACTAAGTTCACACCTTCTGGGTGTTTCCACTTATCGGATCCGCTCTGTGGTGGACGTATCTGCAGCCTAAGATGGGCCAGCGGGTGTCCGTCCTTATTCACTGAAATTGCCTTAATGGATACACATGGGCAGGTATAGCAACGTCTACGGGGTCCAGCAACTAAGAGCGGTCAGTTCTAGGGTGCAATTACTAATAATGGATACATGTGACATCATTATAATTACTATCTTCATATGCTGTGATGTCACAATACACTTTTTGTGTGTGCATTACTCCTGTGCTATGATGTCATAGTCAGTATAATCCCTGTACTGTGACATCACTGTGTGTATTATCCTGTACTGTGACATCACTGTGTGTATTATCCTGTACTGTGACATCACTGTGTATTATCCTGTACTGTGACATCACTGTGTGTATTATCCCTGTACTGTGACATCACTGTGTGTATTATCCCTGTACTGTGACATCACTGTGTGTATTATCCTGTACTGTGACATCACTGTGTGTATTATCCCTGTACTGTGACATCACTGTGTGTATTATCCTGTACTGTGACATCACTGTGTATTATCCTGTACTGTGACATCACTGTGTGTATTATCTCTGTACTGTGACATCACTGTGTGTATTATCCCTGTACTGTGACATCACTGTGTGTATTATCCTGTACTGTGACATCACTGTGTATTATCTCTGTACTGTGACATCACTGTGTGTATTATCCTGTACTGTGACATCACTGTGTGTATTATCCTGTACTGTGACATCACTGTGTGTATTATCCTGTACTGTGACATCACTGTGTATTATCCTGTACTGTGACATCACTGTGTGTATTATCCCTGTACTGTGACATCACTGTGTGTATTATCCCTGTACTGTGACATCGCTGTGTGTATTATCCTGTACTGTGACATCACTGTGTGTATTATCCTGTACTGTGACATCACTGTGTGTATTATCCCTGTACTGTGACATCACTGTGTGTATTATCCTGTACTGTGACATCACTGTGTGTATTATCCTGTACTGTGACATCACTGTGTGTATTATCTCTGTACTGTGACATCACTGTGTGTATTATCCTGTACTGTGACATCACTGTGTGTATTATCTCTGTACTGTGACATCACTGTGTGTATTATCCTGTACTGTGACATCACTGTGTGTATTATCCTGTACTGTGACATCACTGTGTGTATTATCTCTGTACTGTGACATCACTGTGTGTATTATCCTGTACTGTGACATCACTGTGTGTATTATCCTGTACTGTGACATCACTGTGTGTATTATCCTGTACTGTGACATCACTGTGTGTATTATCCCTGTACTGTGACATCACTGTGTGTATTATCCCTGTACTGTGACATCGCTGTGTGTATTATCCTGTACTGTGACATCACTGTGTGTATTATCCTGTACTGTGACATCACTGTGTGTATTATCCTGTACTGTGACATCACTGTGTATTATCCTGTACTGTGACATCACTGTGTGTATTATCCCTGTACTGTGACATCACTGTGTGTATTATCCCTGTACTGTGACATCGCTGTGTGTATTATCCTGTACTGTGACATCACTGTGTGTATTATCCTGTACTGTGACATCACTGTGTGTATTATCTCTGTACTGTGACATCACTGTGTGTATTATCCTGTACTGTGACATCACTGTGTGTATTATCTCTGTACTGTGACATCACTGTGTATTATCCTGTACTGTGACATCACTGTGTGTATTATCCTGTACTGTGACATCACTGTGTGTATTATCCTGTACTGTGACATCACTGTGTATTATCCTGTACTGTGACATCACTGTGTGTATTATCTCTGTACTGTGACATCACTGTGTGTATTATCCTGTACTGTGACATCACTGTGTGTATTATCCCTGTACTGTGACATCACTGTGTGTATTATCCTGTACTGTGACATCACTGTGTGTATTATCTCTGTACTGTGACATCACTGTGTGTATTATCCTGTACTGTGACATCACTGTGTGTATTATCCCTGTACTGTGACATCACTGTGTGTATTATCCTGTACTGTGACATCACTGTGTGTATTATCCTGTACTGTGACATCACTGTGTGTATTATCCTGTACTGTAACATCACTGTGTGTATTATCCCTGTACTGTGACATCACTGTGTGTATTATCCTGTACTGTGACATCACTGTGTGTATTATCCTGTACTGTGACATCACTGTGTGTATTATCCCTGTACTGTGACATCACTGTGTGTATTATCTCTGTACTGTGACATCACTGTGTGTATTATCTCTGTACTGTGACATCACTGTGTGTATTATCCTGTACTGTGACATCACTGTGTGTATTATCTCTGTACTGTGACATCACTGTGTGTATTATCTCTGTACTGTGACATCACTGTGTGTATTATCCCTGTACTGTGACATCACTGTGTGTATTATCCCTGTACTGTGACATCACTGTGTGTATTATCCTGTACTGTGACATCACTGTGTGTATTATCCCTGTACTGTGACATCACTGTGTGTATTATCCCTGTACTGTGACATCACTGTGTGTATTATCCTGTACTGTGACATCACTGTGTGTATTATCCTGTACTGTGACATCACTGTGTGTATTATCCTGTACTGTGACATCACTGTGTGTATTATCTCTGTACTGTGACATCACTGTGTGTATTATCCTGTACTGTGACATCACTGTGTGTATTATCCTGTACTGTGACATCACTGTGTGTATTATCTCTGTACTGTGACATCACTGTGTGTATTATCCCTGTACTGTGACATCACTGTGTGTATTATCCTGTACTGTGACATCACTGTGTGTATTATCTCTGTACTGTGACATCACTGTGTGTATTATCTCTGTACTGTGACATCACTGTGTGTATTATCCTGTACTGTGACATCACTGTGTGTATTATCCTGTACTGTGACATCACTGTGTGTATTATCTCTGTACTGTGACATCACTGTGTGTATTATCCTGTACTGTGACATCACTGTGTGTATTATCCTGTACTGTGACATCACTGTGTGTATTATCTCTGTACTGTGACATCACTGTGTGTATTATCTCTGTACTGTGACATCACTGTGTGTATTATCCTGTACTGTGACATCACTGTGTATTATCTCTGTACTGTGACATCACTGTGTGTATTATCTCTGTACTGTGACATCACTGTGTGTATTATCTCTATACTGTGACATCACTGTGTGTATTATCCTGTACTGTGACATCACTGTGTATTATCTCTGTACTGTGACATCACTGTGTGTATTATCCTGTACTGTGACATCACTGTGTGTTATCTCTGTACTGTGACATCACTGTGTGTATTATCTCTGTACTGTGACATCACTGTGTGTATTATCCTGTACTGTGACATCACTGTGTGTATTATCCTGTACTGTGACATCACTGTGTGTATTATCTCTGTACTGTGACATCACTGTGTGTATTATCCTGTACTGTGACATCACTGTGTGTGTTATCTCTGTACTGTGACATCACTGTGTGTATTATCTCTGTACTGTGACATCACTGTGTGTATTATCCTGTACTGTGACATCACTGTGTGTATTATCCTGTACTGTGACATCACTGTGTGTATTATCCTGTACTGTGACATCACTGTGTGTATTATCCCTGTACTGTGACATCACTGTGTGTATTATCCTGTACTGTGACATCACTGTGTGTGTTATCTCTGTACTGTGACATCACTGTGTGTATTATCTCTGTACTGTGACATCACTGTGTGTATTATCCTGTACTGTGACATCACTGTGTGTATTATCCTGTACTGTGACATCACTGTGTGTATTATCCCTGTACTGTGACATCACTGTGTGTATTATCCTGTACTGTGACATCACTGTGTGTATTATCTCTGTACTGTGACATCACTGTGTGTATTATCCCTGTACTGTGACATCGCTGTGTGTATTATCTCTGTACTGTGACATCACTGTGTGTATTATCTCTGTACTGTGACATCACTGTGTGTATTATCTCTGTACTGTGACATCACTGTGTGTATTATCCTGTACTGTGACATCACTGTGTGTATTATCCTGTACTGTGACATCACTGTGTATTATCCTTTACTGTGACATCACTGTGTGTATTATCCCTGTACTGTGACATCACTGTGTGTATTATCTCTGTACTGTGACATCACTGTGTGTATTATCCCTGTACTGTGACATCACTGTGTGTATTATCCTGTACTGTGACATCACTGTGTGTATTATCCCTGTACTGTGACATCACTGTGTGTATTATCTCTGTACTGTGACATCACTGTGTGTATTATCCTGTACTGTGACATCACTGTGTGTGTTATCTCTGTACTGTGACATCACTGTGTGTATTATCCCTGTACTGTGACATCACTGTGTGTATTATCTCTGTACTGTGACATCACTGTGTGTATTATCCCTGTACTGTGACATCACTGTGTGTATTATCCTGTACTGTGACATCACTGTGTGTATTATCCCTGTACTGTGACATCACTGTGTGTATTATCCTGTACTGTGACATCACTGTGTGTATTATCCTGTACTGTGACATCACTGTGTGTATTATCTCTGTACTGTGACATCACTGTGTGTATTATCCTGTACTGTGACATCACTGTGTGTGTTATTTCTGTACTGTGACATCACTGTGTGTATTATCCTGTACTGTGACATCACTGTGTGTGTTATCCTGTACTGTGACATCACTGTGTGTATTATCCTGTACTGTGACATCACTGTGTGTGTTATCCATGTACTGTGACATCACTGTGTGTATTATCCTGTACTGTGACATCACTGTGTGTGTTATCCATGTACTGTGACATCACTGTGTGTATTATCTCTGTACTCTGACATCACTGTGTGTATTATCCTGTACTGTATCTCAAAAACAAAAGGGGACACCGAGCCAACCGTAGTGTAATAACTTCTAGATAGGCAAATGTTCAAATGATGAAAAAGGCTCACCTTGGAGGGTTGTGGATAATATCACAACACTTTTTGTACATGCATATGTAAAATTCCTTCTCCTAGGTCGAGGCAGCAAAGTTCCTGACACCTCGCAGGTGTAATATTGTGTGGTATAAGGACCAATGGCTCAGATTTCTTCTGAATCCGAAATTAAGGAACTGCGCTCTCTTATTTTAGTGGTTAAAAGTACACGATTTTATTGACTTCAGACAAACTTTCACACAACGCGTTTCGGGCGTTACACTACGCCCTTCCTCAGGTGTATTAGTTTCTACAATTAAAACACAACAACATACGTCTAAGCAATATGCGGTTGCAGCTCTCCAATAAATAGTTAAAACCAGCATCTCACTTTACATCAAAAAAAACAAATATAAATCATGTACACAATGTACGCAATGGACCTCTTTGAAACTTAATTACAAAACGTCTCATTGTTAGCACCCTAAATTGCGGGCAATGTTTCACACAATGTTGTCTACCTGCCCAGTATTATCTACATAGTAGGGAGTATCATGGTAAACGGCCACTAGAGGACCCAGTTTAAGAGTCATCTATCTATACTCTTCTCCTCAGGGTCCAAGTTTATCATGTTGCACCACATTGTCATTATCATTAGAGCCGCAAGAAAGAAAAAAGCATGATCACTTACCCGTGACCGCTGGGCTGGTTACTTGTCAGTCCAGCGCACGGCATAGTTATTTATACCATTGGTGGAAGTGGCATAATCGGAAGCTTCTGCTTCCCGCGCTGGCGCACGCGCACTCAAGTGCACGTGCACTGGTACAATTCGTTCGCCGGCGTCCGGAAGATACTGACGGCGCGTGCGTCCACTGCAATATTCTGCGCACGCGCCCGATCTGAAAGACGCGCATGCGCAGTGTAACTCAATCCAGCTGTCCTGATGATATCTCCTGGTGGTTACTGCGCATGTGTCTGTTGTAGCCGCACCGCAATTATGCTGGGCTTATCGAGCGATCGCTCGCTACTTCAGCGAGCCCTGCTGCTTCAATAGATGAATGGGTAACTTTAAAGGTCCCAGTTATTATAATAAAAGACATAGTATTAAAAATTCATTACCTTTAAGTTTCTAAATACATTTTTACGAACAAACAATATTATAAATATTATAAATGTATACATATAAGTATAAATGACTAAATAAATGAATGAATGAATGAATGTATAGTTGGTAACTCAAATCCTGTACTGTGACATCACTGTGTGTGTTATCCCTGTACTGTGACATCACTGTGTGTATTATCTCTGTACTGTGACATCACTGTGTGTATTATCCTGTACTGTGACATCACTGTGTATTATCCTTTACTGTGACATCACTGTGTGTATTATCCCTGTACTGTGACATCACTGTGTGTATTATCTCTGTACTGTGACATCACTGTGTGTATTATCCCTGTACTGTGACATCACTGTGTGTATTATCCTGTACTGTGACATCACTGTGTGTATTAGCTCTGTACTGTGACATCACTGTGTGTATTATCCCTGTACTGTGACATCACTGTGTGTATTATCTCTGTACTGTGACATCACTGTGTGTATTATCCTGTACTGTGACATCACTGTGTATTATCCTTTACTGTGACATCACTGTGTGTATTATCCCTGTACTGTGACATCACTGTGTGTATTATCTCTGTACTGTGACATCACTGTGTGTATTATCCTGTACTGTGACATCACTGTGTGTATTATCCTGTACTGTGACATCACTGTGTGTATTAGCTCTGTACTGTGACATCACTGTGTGTATTATCCTGTACTGTGACATCACTGTGTGTATTATCCCTGTACTGTGACATCACTGTGTGTATTATCCTGTACTGTGACATCACTGTGTGTATTATCTCTGTACTGTGACATCACTGTGTGTATTATCCTGTACTGTGACATCACTGTGTGTATTATCCTGTACTGTGACATCACTGTGTGTATTATCTCTGTACTGTGACATCACTGTGTGTATTATCCTGTACTGTGACATCACTGTGTGTATTATCCCTGTACTGTGACATCACTGTGTGTATTATCCTGTACTGTGACATCACTGTGTGTATTATCTCTGTACTGTGACATCACTGTGTGTATTACCTCTGTACTGTGACATCACTGTGTGTATTATCCTGTACTGTGACATCACTGTGTGTGTTATCCCTGTACTGTGACATCACTGTGTGTATTATCTCTGTACTGTGACATCACTGTGTGTATTATCCTGTACTGTGACATCACTGTGTGTGTTATCTCTGTACTGTGACATCACTGTGTGTATTATCCTGTACTGTGACATCACTGTGTATTATCTCTGTACTGTGACATCACTGTGTGTATTATCCTGTACTGTGACATCACTGTGTGTATTATCCTGTACTGTGACATCACTGTGTGTATTATCCTGTACTGTGACATCACTGTGTGTGTTATCTCTGTACTGTGACATCACTGTGTGTATTATCCTGTACTGTGACATCACTGTGTATTATCTCTGTACTGTGACATCACTGTGTGTATTATCTTGTACTGTGACATCACAGTCACCCACTGACCACTATACCAGGACCAAATACTCTCACATTATCCACTTACTGCCAGATTCCCCTCTGCCTGTATAATACAATCCACAAATACCTATTTTTATTGTATAATGTTCCCCTGACATCACCAAACACTTCACATGACAGCGCCTAACAATGACATACACGGCACCTCTGCAGGTTTGACAATGGTCCTGGATAACCAGAGAGCTGATGCAGACGTGTATTTATAGAGAATCTTTCATGTCCTCAGAGATGTGCGGTATTATATACTGACTTAATTCAGTGCACTGTCAGCTTTGCCGGTATTCACCATGATGGAGATATTGGTGCAGTTAGTTTCGGCACAGATATCTCTGCACTATTGGAAAGGTGAGTCTTCTAGCCTAGCGGCATCGCTGGGCGGCCCATATGACAGTGCAAGTGGAAGAATAAAGTCAGGAGGGCGATCCTCACAGCCCAGGAATGACGCTGAGCTATAACACCCGCTCTTCTGACAGTGGAGAAATATTGCTGCCGAAATTAATAGCACCAATATCTCCAGCACAGGGGCCCATACCGTGACAGCTGGCAGTGCAGGGAATTCAGTATAATATATATAATACCACCCATCTCTGAGGACATGAAAGTATCTGAGTATAGGATAGCTATAGGACATATATAGGACACATATAGGACACATATAGGACAGCTATAGGACATATATAGGACACATATAGGACAGCTATAGGACCTGTTCCATAATTTGCAGCTCTTCAATTTGGCCCGGACACACGGCCGCAAAAACAACAGCCGTATGTATGGGACCATTGATATCTAATAGTCCACAATATTATCCACAATTGATTATATAAAGAATGGTCATGTGTATTACGGCTTACACTGGGCTCACACCGGCGCTCCATCTCCGTTTCCAGGTTCCTGTCTTCTGCCGACAGAAAACAAAAACCTGGCAAACTGTGTCCGGCCGTGAGCACCGCTGAGCGTTTTTTTTTAACCGGACACAAAGTCCTGCATGTCCGAAAAAAAAAAGTTTTTGCCACGGAGAGCACAAAACACTCCCTGGCGCTCATGGCCGGGCACTTTCCAAACCCATTCAAATGAATGGGTTTAAAAAATGCCTGCAGGTCTCCTTCCCAGTTTCAAGCAGGAAACGGAAACCTGCAAAATGGAGACTGGGGCGCAGGTGTGAGCGAGCCCTTAGTGACTCCATGTGCCTCATTTTAATAGCAGTTAACCCCATTATGTCCCTCACATTAACCCCTGTGTGCCCCATATAAGAGTTACTGATATGTGAGACATGCAGGTAAGGGCTCGTTCACATCTGCGCCCGGGGTCTCCGTACTGCAGGTTTCTGTTTCCTGCATAAAACAGAGCAGGAGACGGAAACCTGCAGGACTCTTTCATACCCATTTTTTTGAATGGGTGAGAAAGATGTCCGGCCGTGAGCGGCGGTGAGCGTTTTATGCTCTCCGCCGCAAAACCGGGTTTTATAATCCGGACACAGAGTCGGACATGCAGTACTCTGTGTCCAGATTTAAAAAAACGATTTTGCGGCGGAGAGCCTAAAACGCTCACGGCCGGACCCAGTCTGTGGTTTCCGTCTTCTGACATGCAGAAGACGGAAACCACAGAACGGAGACCCGAACGCAGGTGTGAACCTAGCGTAATAAGTATCTTCATTATTAGTACCGCCATACATCTCACATACTAGTAAGCCTTATGTGTAGCATAGAAGGGTTAATTGTCATTAATATGAGGCACATGGAGTTACTAAAACTAAATGAATCACCCCAGATGACTGATATTAATAGAAATAGCATGTACCTGGATGTACCTGTGTTTTCCTTTTTTACTGTCACTTTTCTGAGCTGTCGTCTCCTCCTTCTCTTGTGTGCACTATGCAGACGGCAGGAGCTCGGCAGGGTCCACCTTCTGTACAGCAATAAGCCCCGCCTCCTGGGCTCTCCTCAGCCCTCTCATTGGTGGGCAATTGCATTTGCCCAGTTTGCCCCCGCCCCTAACACCGGCCCTGGGGGCAACTTTATTAATGCACCAAACTTTAAAGGGACTCTCTAGAATTAAAAGCAAAGCTTGTGCCCTTTTTCAAGAAACGGCTTCATTGCTATTCATAATCTGTGTGAAGAACTGTACAAGTAGGTGCGGCTCAGCTGCAATACCAGACAAATCCTATGGACTAAAGTGGCACTGTTTTTTTTTTACTTGTCTAATCTAAGACAAGCCCTGGATACTTGTCGCACTAGATCAATAGAGGTGCGATTCAGACCCGCTCCAAAATGGGAAATCAACAGAATACAAAAGTGAACACAATAACAACCTGCACAAGCGGCCCCGGCGGTGCGCATGGGTTGCTCAAAATGGGTCCCACTGCGGGTCTGTCACCCAAGCGCCCACACAATCCTGGAGCGGCCCTGTCTATAGATGATAATGGCTGTGTGTGTATCATCCATACCATGACCTGATAATGTAACAATTTACTGTTACTTTGTATTTCACTTGACCTGCTGTAGAGATACAACCCCATCCCCTCCCCCGATCTCCCCATCTAATGTATGGACAGTGACTGTGCGCTCGGCCCCTTGTGTATTAGTTCCGGATACTACAATGATGAAGACAATGATCACCCTGGCGCCATTTGCAATGCATTTGTAGTTACGGTTCAGACATTAGTGGCCGCCACATTGCTGTTTACTATGGCGGTGAAGCGGACTAAACGGTTTGAGTGTGCAAGGGCAGAATGGCGGGTTTGAGAAGCCTATCATTACGGCCGCTAATGCAGAAATAGGTGGCTTGTCACTGCGCACAAATAGGGGACATTTTCCCTTTACTACCCTTCTTCCGTGTGGTTACGCAGAAAGGAACGTTTAGCCAATTCCAGCCCATTTCACTGTCATTAGGCGGCCGGGCGATTACACGGAACACATCATTTAACATTACACATAAAAGCCTTGATTTCATTGGAATTAAGTGTTGTATCGAAATTGCTACAAAGTAACTTGGGGTCAATAGCCTAAGGGTCCCGTCATAAGTACAAGATGTTACATTGTATATCCAGGGTCTGCGGGAGAGTCAGCCGCTGATATACATCATGTTACATCCGTGCGCCTGCACATGTAAGTGACATGTCACTATGTCTCCGCTCTCCCATGTTACACAGAACGCAGCAGAGACCGACGTGAGACTTGTGCTCTTGTCTTGTACTGATGCGCGGCCGCTTCTGCTCTACACATATAATGTTCAGTCTTCACTATTGATTTTCATCACTGAATAACCGGCGAGCGGCTGAGCTTGTCACATGCTAAAAGGTTTTCAAGGACAAACATGGTTTGTTGTGTGGCCTTTGAGAGCTTTCCTGACTGCCGAGAACATGTCTCCTCTCCCAGGCAACCCCACAAAAAAAGCTGAAGCCTGCTTACGCATGAGGCCATGTTCTCCGGATGTTATGTGGGTTTCTATTATCAAACCATCTCAACAGGAATGTATGAAATCCTGAGCGAGGAAGAAAAATCTTACTTATTGTATCAGGCAGGACCTGACATGGTAGCTAACCTTTACCTAAATCAATGGGAACGTGTTTATATAGGAGGAATAACCGTAATTCTCACCATTAGAGGACTTGTAGCAGTTTCCCGCTCTGCAGATTCTATCTCTGACTTGAGCTGGTGGTCGGCGACTAGTTAGTAAGATGTCTCCTATAGACGGCACACAGTGGAGAAGAATCTGCCCCATAACACTCACACTCACACTAGAATACCTCCCAACTTTTGAAGAACTGAAAGAAGGACAAAATGTGCGGCAAATTTTGCCCCGCCCACTTTTGTGTTGACTCCGCCCATTCTCATTAATTTTCCATGTGCCCCCACACAGTATAATCCTCCTACAGTCACCCGTAAATTATATGTGCCCCTCCATCTCTCCCCCAGCTTCATATACACCCTTCATCTGCCCCCAGTTTCATGTCCCCTCCATCTCTGCCCCCAGATTCATGTCCACCTCATTTCTGCCCACAGTTTCATGTCCCCATCTCTGCCCCCAGATTCATGTCCCCTCCATCTCTGCCCCCAGATTCATGTCCCCTCCATCTCTGCCCCCAGATTCATGTCCCCTCCATCTCTGCCCCCAGATTCATGTCCCCTCCATCTCTGCCCCCAGATTCATGTCCCCTCCATCTCTGCCCCCAGATTCATGTCCCCTCCATCTCTGCCCCCAGATTCATGTCCCCTCCATCTCTGCCCCCAGATTCATGTCCCTCCATCTCTGCCCCCAGATTCATGTCCCCTCCATCTCTGCCCCCAGATTCATGTCCCCTCCATCTCTGCCCCCAGATTCATGTCCCCCATCTCTGCCCCCAGTGTCATGCTGTCCTCTGCCCCCAGTTTCACGTTCCACCTCAGTGTACACATTACACTTACCTTCTCTTCGCTCCCCCGCCGCTCTCTCTCTCTCGCGCACAATTGTAGACGCGATGTGACGTCATCACATCGCGTCTACACAGCCAGTAGCCGGCGGCAGCGGCGAAGCAAGGAGCTGAACTGTGACAGCTCCTTGCTTTAGCCGCGTATGTGTTCAACTCAGATCTGCGTCCTCTGGACACAGATCTGAGTTGAAATCGGGACATACCTCCCTTCAACCGGGACCGCGGGACACGTCACCGGAATCGTGAATGTCCTGCGGAAATCGGGACGGTTGGGAGGTATGCACTAGTGTCTGTCTCTTCGTCGTTCTGGTCCGCATAGGAACCTGAACAACAAAGAGTCCGCCGCTAAAAAAGCCATTACCTGTGCACAACCCAGGACCCCATAGATTATAATGGAGTTCGTTGGATTCGTCAATTTTATACTAAAATCAGTGAAGAGAGAGAATCCCTTTGTGCATCTTTTCTCTCTGCTGATTTTCGGCTAAATCTGCAGCAGAGTTTCCTACAGAGACTCCAACAAAGATGTGACTGTAGTCTTAGGGTGCATTCACACTACGTAACGCCGGGCGTGTATGAGAGCCGTACACGCCGGCGTTACAGCAGACTGCCGAACACTTCCCATTCACTTCAATGGGAGCGCTCGTAACAGCGGCGTTTACGAGCGCTCCCATTGAAGTGAATGGGAAGTGTTCGGCAGTCTGCCGTAATGCCGGCGTGTACGGCTCTCATACACGCCCGGCGTTACGTAGTCTGAATGCACCCTTAGACTGAGATAGAAATCTTCCTGCTTAGTCTCTATCATTCCTCACTAAGCGGTAATATAGCTCCTCTGCAACTTTGCATCGGCAAGATAGAGTTTAGCAGAGTCACCAGAGTGAAAGTCAGTTTAGCTGGATGAGGTTGCAGGAAAAGAGCCAGGTAAGGGGAGAAAAATGCAAAAGCTTGTGACAATTCAGACTTTAGATACCATAGTCCAGGGGTTGGCAACCTTTTTCACTCCAGCTGTTGCAAAACTACCAGCATGCATACTTGCTCTGCTGTTCTTGGAACTCCAATGGAAGTGAATGGAGCATGCTGGGAGTTGTAGTTTCCCAGCAGCTGGAGAGTCGAAGGTTGCTGACCCCTGCCATAACCCTGTGCTGCTAGGTGCATGTAATTGTACCTTTATAGCATGTTCACAAGGCGCCATTTTTTATGCCGCACAATCTGTGTGACCTATGCTGTGTATATAGCTGTATATCAGTAGTTCACATGGTTGCAGGTAACTGCTCGCTGTGGCCTCGCATGGACACTGGCAGGGATCCATAGGCAGATCAGCCCTGTTAAATGGGCCTAAATCCATAGGCCAAGAAATCTAAGACTTCTGCTCTGGATTCTGCAGCTGATTCTTTCAGTGGAAGATATTTTCGTCTTTAGATTTTTTTTAGTGCTCTGCACAATGCACCCTGTAAAACCCCGTTTGTAAAGAACAGAGAGTCTCCTTGTAAGTCCTGCTTTTTGTACATTTTAGCAGCTCGTTGCTTTTCTTAAAGTCCTTCCATTCAGTGTTTTTGTTGTATGCACGGGAGCCTGGAAACACAAGTCACAAAGCCACCGCTGTGAGCTCCAGGACCCGCTGACGTAGCGAGCCCGGATAATGGAGAGGTGAAAGGCTGCTGTTAGAACTGCGTATGGGGCCAAGCTCAAACAGATGCTTTTCCCTGAAAACAATGGAAGCACCAGCGCTGCGGAGACTGCCAGGACACGCTGCCAAAAATGCCTGCAATCATGTAATGTGCCGCTATACACTGCACACATACACCTGAGTGGGTCGTGCTGTAGGGGATACGTTCTGGGGGGTGTTTGCTAATATGTGGGTCCTTTGGGTGCAAATATTGGGCTGATGTTATTATGGTTGTAATCTAAGGAATTGATATATACAAGGTGAGAACAGTCGCATAGTGGACACCGCAGTCTATACATTCAGGGCTCCTGTAATATGATGACCAACTGTCCCCATCTTTATAGGGTAACTCCATGACTGATCATCTATGTCCTTGTCCTCTTGGCCAGTCCTTGGATCACCGGGTCTATACAGAGGACGTGTAACATATATGGTTATCTGATAACTTGTGTCTTAGTAGGAGCACTGACCGTACAAGGTGCAATGAAGGGGGCAAACTTATTCTTCTGTTCCATGGAGGTAGTGACATTACTCTGCTCGTGATCCTGCATTTCTATATTATAATACTGGGCATATATAGTGAGCCCGTCTCTTCTCAGTGCAGCATGTGCCATATATATCCACAAGGTGAATGAAGGATTCACATCACACCTTGCTAAGAAAAGTAGCAGAAAAGCTTTAGAAATGTTTAAGATGCCCCAATCCACGTAGTAATGGAAGATGCTGGAAAAATTGGGATTACTGTATATGTCAGTCAGGGTACATTGTATTATACAGTACTGGGCAAAAGGTTTAGGCTGGTTGGTAAAAAGTTTGCAACTTTTTTCCATACATGGCTGGAATTTTTGCATTGTGCTGTCCTCTATATGTACAATCTTTCTATAATGTGATCTATAAAGTGCACGGATTGCACGGATCCCTGAGAGCTGCATTCACTATGGTTGCTGAATTATAAGACAACAGATTTGGATGTGCGGGTCCACAAGCCTGTGGCTCTTAAAGGGGAGCCTTGCAATTCTTTGTTTTTGCAAGACAGAATTGCAATTACACGGCTGTTCCCCAAAGATAAGATGATGGTGCGTCTTGGCATCTGGACCCCACTCCAAGTGCTTCTTACCTGCAGTCTGATCCCCGCACGGCCTGTGTAATAAGAGTGATCGGTAGGGACTGTAGCCATGTGATATTATAATGACTTCTACCCCTATCAGCACATGTCGCTAATGCATTTATGCTATAGATCAATTTATGGCAGATTTTTCTCAAGTATGTTATAATCATTAAAAATTATATAACATGAAAATTACATATCCGTCAGACGATTACTCATTCTGTATTATTACATTTAGAAATTTTTCTAACGTGAATGACAAGTATGAGTTAAATAGCTTGGAGAAATAAGGGGATGATGAATTATGTCTTGAAAATGCTTCAGGTTTGTTGTTTTCAAACCTCTCATTACTTTGCTTTCTATTGTGCGCAAATGAGCTTTGTGTGCGCGCGAATGCACAAGACTTACTAAGGAGAATGGATATTCACACCTCCATGGAAGCGGCCTAAGCTTGTACACATAGTGCATGCGCACATATACACTATATACACTAAGCTTACACATATAGTACACCCCTGTGCACATATACACTACATACACTAAGCTTATACACATAGTGCACCCATGTGCACATATACACTATATACACTAAGCTTATGCACATAGTGCACCCATGTGCACATATACACTATATACACTAAGCTTACACATATAGTGCATGTGCACATATACACTACATACACTAAGCTTACACACACAGTGCACCCTTGTGCACATATACACTATATACACTAAGCTTACACACAACATAGTGCACCCATGTGCACATATACACTACATACACTAAGCTTACACACATAGTGCATGTGCACATATACACTACATACACTAAGCTTACACACACAGTGCACCCCTGTGCACATATACACCATATACACTAAGCTTATACACATAGTGCACCCCTGTGCACATATACACCATATACACTAAGCTTACACACATAGTGCACCCCTGTGCACACATATACACTACATACACTAAGCTGATACACATAGTGCACCCCTGTGCACACATATACACTACATACACTAAGCTTATACACATAGTGCACCCCTGTGCACATATACACCATATACACTAAGCTTACACACATAGTGCACCCCTGTGCACACATATACACTACATACACTAAGCTGATACACATAGTGCACCCCTGTGCACACATATACACTACATACACTAAGCTTATACACATAGTGCACCCCTGTGCACATATACACTACATACACTAAGCTTACACACATAGTGCACCCCTGTCTTCCTTTAGGATAAGGCCCCACGTTGCGGACGCGCAGCATTCTTTGTTGCAATTTTTGCTGCGGTTTTTGAGCCAAAGTCAGTTGTGCATTTATCAGAAGAGAAACAGAAGAGCTTCCTTTATATTTTCCATTCCTTTTCAAGCCAATCCTGACTTTGGTGCAAAAAACCGCTGCAAAATCTGCAAGAAAAAACACAACATGGAGCCTTAGGTTGGTTGCAGACGACCGCGTGCTTCTGGCCGGCCGTGAGTTAAAGGCAAGGGCGGTGCCCGGGGAACACGCGAATGTCACCATTTCATTAAGTGAATAGGAGCCACGGATGCAGGGCCACAAAATTGGGCAGGAATAGGACCCGGACTGCTAGCCTGCACATGGGACCGTGTAGTTCACAGCTATAGAAATGAATGGGTCAGCGTGCTAGTAGAGAAAAACAGGGATAGGACACTGAGGAACGGTGACGCCCAAATACCAAGTACAATGAAGAGGTGCAGCGCAGAGTTATAAGAAAAGATGATCCAGAATTATTATTTCATGGGGGGGGGACAGAAGAATTTAATTCCGTTTTCAGGAGAACATGGAGGTTAGAGGTCCCCTTTAGTACAGTTTGGGTTCTGGTGAAGTGCTGAAGTCTTCTCTCCAATGTTGCTGAAGGTTTGCGACCTGGAATCATATTCAATTTGTCCTGGATGTGCAGCGATTACCCGGCGCGAGGAGAGAGCACACAACAATGGTGGAGTGACAGGCGGACGGCCAGGACGGCGCCGCTCTACCATAGCTGTGTACTTTTCTCCCCTGGAATTATTTTAAAGCCACTCTCCGTAAACACGCTGAAGATGCTCTTTGGGTGTGAGGATGTCATGTTTGTGCTGACACCGTCTTTATTACGTCCCGCTTGTATGATGGAAATGAAGAGAGCCCTTTTGAAGTAGAAAGCAATGATAGGCCTGTAAATATAGAAGATGCCATCGTAAGATTGATGGCTGCCGACCCTGGAGATAGCGAGACCCTTGGAGGTTGGGAAAAGCTTATTTACCCTTTCACAAGGCATTTGGAGTTGCTTCGCCTTCTTGGTTTTTTAATATTTGTTAGACTCGCCTGTAGTTTGGTCGCCCTTTTTGTAAGGGGGACATTACCTACATGGTGGTGAGGTTGAAATACCATGGGGAGAGCAATGGACAACGTTTGTATCTGTTACTGTCACACTAAGAAGAATACAATTGTATCCTTACGGATGGGGCTGAGTCACGTCACGACATCTTGGAACGGGACGAGGAGCGATGTTTAGGTCTTGCACAAAGAGCAGATGCTCGGCCTAAGTCGTGACCCCAGTGAGGAAGGGGAACAATGAAATATTGGTATAGGGGGAACCTTGGCTATGCCAAGGCCACATAGTAGCAGCTGTAGCTACCTCTTAAGATATAACTATCCCCATAAACCTTCCCTTGTTCCGTCACATTGATCTTCTATGGCAGCATATAAGCACATATATATATATTCTATAAGGGATACATAGCAATAAATCTGCAACACCACAAAGAACAGAAACAAGAGTGTGTTTGCTGGCCGAGGATCATGGGAGATGTAGTTCTGTAACAGCTGGAAGGCCAAAGGTTGTCGATCTATAGTCAACTCTGCATGGTCCGTGCGGCTTGAATAGATTTCATTAAGAAATGAATGGGCCATGAAACATGCATGGTAATGGGAGGCTCGACACCGCATGTCTGACCATCGACTGAAAATCTCATTGAGAAGCAGAATAATAGAAGAACCTAAGAGCAGGCAGGACGGCTCATCGGTGAACAAGCAGCCGTCGTGCTTCATGAGAAGCCTTCCCAGCTCCGGAGATCCCCCGTCGGCCGACACCAGCTGTGGCCGCTGAACACCGCTTCACACTGGAATAACAAGTGTTCCTTGCCGTTCCTGCTGATGGATGTCCGGGTATCACTAAATGCAGGAGCACATTATCTGGAGGCTGCTAGATCTGGCGGTGAGTGCACGGGGAGCCTTATTGTATCTTTCCATCAATCCCTAAATGCAGCACTTGTCAGTTTTACATATGGCATGCTCCAATATGCAAACACTTGTGTTATTCCATCAGATGCTCGTATTGCTTGCTGCGGACTGGTACACATAGATTTCCATTGCCCATGTATGTGCAGGGAGCAGATGATATGTCACGCTGGCTGGCCCTGCTGCTATAAATCCCTCCGCTCCTGGGAAATCAAGAGAGTAAACTGGAAATGTCCGTCCGTCTTACACAGCTGGTTTTATGATAATTTTTTTACTTTTTATTCTGCAACTATCAATCGTATCTCTTCTATAGGGGGGTAAATGCTAGGCCAGGCTTACGGGGCGACTTTAGCTGCGACTCCTGTGCAACCGAAGATCGCCAAGGCCCGGGGAATTAAACTGGACTGTTATAAAGGAGAAAGGCCCCCCCACTATTAATATTCTCTACTCAATATGCAAGATCTTATTGCTGTAGATCTCTATGAAGATGTGCACTCATAGTCTAAAGCTAGCGGTGCAAAGAACCGTGCACAAGTGTTAGGCAGGTGTGTGGGGCAAATGCTGCAAAATAAGAACGCTTGCAGAAATAGAAGTGTTAATACTTTAAGGAATGAAACAGAAATCTAAATCCCATCAATATCTGGAGTGACCTTTGCCCTTTGGAGGAAGAATCTAGTAAATGATGGTATGGCCACCGCAGATCTGATCTCACCATCCTCCAGTCTGGGATGACACGAAGAGACAGACTGATTGCAGTAAGCGACATGCACTGAGGATCTGCACTTAGATGTTTGGAAGAACCTCCCTCCAAGTTCCTTCAAAAATTGTTTGCAAATCTACATAGAAAAACTGATCCTGTTTTAGGCCGGGGGCCCCACGTAGCGTAAATCCCATCCCCATATTGTCTTAAAATGTGCTCTGCAGACATGCAGCTATTTCTAAAACCATTGCGGTCTTGGAAATCGCAGCATGTCCATTATACCTACTGAAATGCCAACGGTTAAGGATCGGACAATTGGATTTTAGCTTTTATGCACACGGAGATGTCCTGCAGCCAAATCTGTCTGACCGCAGCCTTTTCTCCCTTTAGGACACATCTAACCGGGTGTGCATGTGTATGCCGAGATTGGCGTAGATTGCATGAGTATTCATCCAATAGTTATTATGTGTTTGACCACATTATTGCACCTTCTCCAACCATGTGCCCTGTAACACCGGTGTCTTCTTATACAGTAAAGGGCAATATGGCCGCCTGCTAGCCCCAGGGCCTGTGTATGTTACCGCTGCACCTCCAAGAGCTAATATACATCTACTATCCATCCATAGAGCATGCAGTAGTTTACTGTAATTTGTGAACAAGATGCATATTAGAGGTTGTCATACAACATTGTCTGCTATATACCATGGATGGGAAAGCTGCAGTGAACAAGGTTCTGCGACTATGGGCAGTGTTTGCAATGTATTTACATAGTCACTGTGTGCACAGGCAACTGCTTCATGTCTGGACTCCTTGTATAATGGCGCTGAAATGCAGAGTTGCTCTTTTAGGCATAGCTGGTTATTGCAATAAAATGTATATATGGAAGTCAATGACACAGATATATATATATAACTCCAATTGCATACACCATGCTTGCAGTATATGTTATGTTTTTGCCAAATGTATCTGATAAATTCAATGAGTGTGAAGTCCCCGGAGCCGACCCCTGGCCGCTGCGCAGTCTGATTCCCTTCATATTAGTGAGCAGACAAAGGTCAGGGTACGTCTGATGGCGATGCATTGGATTAGCCGGGTGCACACAATGAAGATTTGGCTATAAATGCCACCATATTACAAACCCTTCTCCTTCCGGGGGTAGCCGGGGTGATTTTGCTTTTTAGAGAATGACTGAGGTTGTATTTTCGTGTTATGTTCCCCGCCATCACCTGCGCCCATTCAGTTTTCGCAGCGCCCGTGTGCGTAATTGATAACATTGAGTGAAGGGAAGGAGGCGCACAATGGCATAATAGCATTACATGAAAATAAAAACAATTAGAGGAATGATGGTAATCTAAATATAATTGAAGATACATGCTGAGATGAGTTTGTCGGGGGCTGCTCTGATTACAATTGTAAGATCCTTGTTCCTTGGGTAGGAATTGCAGAAACGTCTTATATTATTCCGGGGCTGTGGAAATGTAGCGTGCGGGTTACTGGGATCTGACATATTGGTATGTAATAATAATATGCAATAAACATGTCAATGTGAAACGCCAAGGAACATTTCCAATATAGTGGAGAACAATGTCTATTACTTAGAAGGCAAAGGACATTAAGGGACATTAACTCCATTCATTGGCATGGCGATTATATCGGGGATCTTCCCCCCGCTGAGGACTTCTATGGCTTAAAGCTATCGGCCAAATGCTATTAGAGAGACGACGTCTAGAATACCGTGCCCGGCCCCAGAGACCCCCACCGACCAAAAGACATAGATAAAATGGACAGGCTGCAAAAATGGTGGAGGATCAATGAAAAATACATCGGGATGTTCTGTTTGAAACCCCAAATCCTTCACATTTCTTACAACCAGCAGAATGAAGGTTCCTGCGATCTGCGCTGCTCTATGGGAAGACGAGGAGACGTTCATCGCTTGGCTACAATGTGGTATAAATTGACAGAGCTCCCTGAATGCAGAGCTGCAGGTAACACCTCCGGTCCCGTACCCCATATAATCACTGCGCACATTGTCTCCTAATGATAAACAGCCATCATTAGCACAAAGAAAATTGATTGTCAAGTTCTTCCCGGCTTATTAGTGGAGCACGCTCTATTTATAAAATGGGAAATGTGTATTTTTAAGTTTTTTTTTTTCTTATTCTGTTGCACTTAATATTTAAAGCAGTATTACTGTTACCTATAATGATACATTGTTGCCATAGATGAATACACATTTTACTGACATACCTATATAATATGGCCTTAGTGGCCCTATACGCAACCCCCGATGACTGGGCAGCATTACTACAGCTCACGCCCCTGTACACACTGCACCACTACTATACAGTATACAGAGGCCACTACCTTCGGCTAGTACAGGGATCGGATACAGCGCTGATACGTCCTAAGGGCAAGCCATAAAAATACCCCCAGACAATCTCTTTAGGCCCCACGTTACAGAGATGCAACTTTTTTTGTTGCAGATTTTGTTACATTTTTTGGAGCCAAAGCCAAGAACGGATACAAAAGGACAGAGAGATATAGAGGAAGTTCTTAGACTTCTCCCTTCTGCTCAATCCACTTCTGGCCTTGGCTCATAAAACTGCAACATAATCTGTAACATAAAATCTATGTTTATGCAACTTCTGCAGCTTTAAGGCCCCCATGTAGCAGGACAGTTTTCCTCTGCAGACTTTTGGATTCTAGGATACCTATAGGGGAACCTCCATTGTTCCATAGGGATAATTGACATGCTGCGATACCTATAGGGGAACCTCCATTGTTCCATAGGGATAATTGACATGCTGCGATACCTATAGGGGAACCTCCATTGTTCCATAGGGATAATTGACATGCTGCGATTTCCACTGCGGATGAGGATTAGTCAAAATCCCATCCCCATTGCATCTGCTACGTGGCTAAACATTGTGACAACGCACTGCGGCAGCCAATGATTGTGTAACATCTCTGCCTGTTCAGGTCACTACGCCACCCTCTGCTCGCATGCGGCGGTGCAGGAGGCGTGTGCAGTTTAGTCCCTTGCTTAAAGTGAACACGGCTCTAGTTCTTTAAATGAATTTGCATCACACCCGTCTTCTGCCCTTGTTGCCTCTGTCCATGAAGTAGTTAGATTTGGTCTTGCCCTGTGATTGACAGTCTGTCTACATGTCAGCTCCAGAGCAGGTTCATCCTCCCCTATTTAGTCTTGGCTCACATTCACATTGTTGCTTGCTATTGCCTTGTGCTTGCTGGCTTTCTCTTGCTGTTAATTTACTTGTATTCTTAATCCTGACCTCTGGCTTTTCCTATTGACTATTCTTTTGGACTTTGATTTAGCACTGCATTGCTCTACTGTTACCGGACCCTGGCTAGCTGACCTCCCTTTGTTGTTATTCATCTTGTCTGCATTTTGTGTATCACATATATAGGAAGGGATCGTCTCCAAGTTGCCGCCTATTACATAGGATAGGGCCTGGCAAGAGGAAGGGACAGTGGGGGGCTTCAGCTTAGGACTTACTGTCTCTTGTGCCCCTTCCTCCATTGTTCTCCAGCAGCTACTGGGGAATTGTCATCTAAGCAATTCCCTAACAGATTGTCTGTGGTCGTCTTCTGTGTATCGAGAGACATCTGGAAGTAAAGACTGGTGTTGATATAGACAGAAGGGAGTATTTGGTTTTTGAGTGCTTGTTTTTGTTTTTTATTTCCCCTATAAAACTCTTTAAATCTAGTCCACCCTAAGCCACGCAACATGTCACACAAATCCCACGGATGTCGCACAACTCGAGCTGCACATTACGAATGTCTCAAAATAACAAGTCAAAGATGGCGCCCGGCCCGGCCCTGCTCAGTGACTAGGACCCACCACGGAGGTCAGACATTGGCACATTGTGTCTCCGACTGAGCTCGTGTTCTTAGGACCCTCTAAGGTGTCCATCCTAACGCTGATCTCCATGTTACCGTAGCCCTTCACGGCTATTAAGTTACAACCTCTGGTGTCAGCTCTTTACTAATAACTTACATTACAAGAATTGCTGAACACGTTGGGAAAGTTCCTTTTGTGGCGACCCAAACTGTAAACCTCCCGCAGTTGATGGATGAGCCGATTTCTGCAAGGTTTTCGCACCGTGTGCGCGATCCCCTTTAACCCTATAGTGTCATTGCCAATGAGGCGCCATGCGAGTCCCAGCAAAGAGCCTGTCAATGATGAAAGGAGCCGATACCAACCTATTACCATGTTTTATTCATAGATATTGTTACAATGTGCTAAACTGACACAAAAAGTAAGAAGAGAATGAAAGTAAGAGGGTTAATGGGACGCACTAAATATTTATAGGTTGACGTGCCATAGCTTCCGTGGGGGATTTAATTCATGTTCCCGGCATATGCTTTGTCATTCACACCTGGAGCATGCCACCGGTACGGCTTCCATTTTCTGACATTAAGTCAAATCTCATCTTAGTTTATATTCCGGTTCTATATAATGATGGCGTATCGGGGGGATGTTTGTCTTGCTACACTTTTCGGTTCGCTTGTTTGCTGGGGCACCCTGATGGTATCCAGTGATCCAACGCGGCTTCACCATGTCTTTGTTGAATGTAGTTATTCGTGCACTTGAAGTCTATGGAAAGCCTCCTCATTTCCTCCAGCCACCATACAATCATTATATTAAAGGGGTGCACTTTTTGTCCAAAGGTTTCCCAAATAGTGCAATTCTCAGAGTGTCCCCCAGCGATCATCTAGAATCTGTCAGTGATCTTAATGGCGAGTGGACAATGTTCTTGCAATGTCAGGGAAAATATAACATCAAATGTTTGGGCTGCCTTGTGTTGAGTCCTCCGAACAGAGAGGGGCGCTCTTTGTACCACTTTTTGCCAGCGGAGAGGAGCGTGCCCTATTATTTACTGTAATAAAGCACTATTACGTGGATGTTATAACCTATATATAATAGATTGTTTGGCATGTTTTAGCTCTAGTCCGCAGTCTAAGGCCTCATGTTGCAGAATTGCAGGGTTTGTCTTGCTGAGGAATCAGTGTTGCTTTTTTTGGTTACTCTCATCCACACATTGCAGCAAGAAAGTTGCATTTTTGCATTTCTGAAAAACATCATGTTAATCCTATCTGTGAAATCGCAAGCTTTTCCCCTATAAATTTAGAGAACTTTTCACGTCCTCTGGTATTATATACTGCTAAAATGCCAACTTCAGAGCACTGTCAGCTTTCCCCTATGGGCCTCTTTGCTGAAGATATGGGTTCCATTAGTATCGGCACCGATATTTCTCCACTGTCAGAAGGGCCTTACAGCTTAGCATCATTGCTGGATGGTAAGGAACACGCCCCCCCATAGTATTCTTCCATAACATTGTACTGTAAGAGGGGGCATTCCTTACTAGCAATGACACTGAGTATTAAGGCCTGCACTTCTGACAGTGAAGGGATATCAGTGCCAAAACTAACAGCACCGGTATCTCCAGAACCCGGGCGCATAACGTCAAAGCTGACGGTGCTCTGAATTCATTGCAGCTTTCCAGCGGTATATAAATCCGCTAGGATGTGAAAGGTAAAAACACAAAGGAAAGGACAGCAAAGACAACAAAAAATCCTCTGGAAAATAATGCAGTGCATCTTCGCTGTGCGGGGCCTTACCATGGGGGGGAGAAGAGCTGAGGTCTGTATACTGAATGTGCAATATTAGGTGCCAGGGTTGGAAACAAAGTAATCCTACTAGTTCCTGTTGTCAGGTCGCTTACATTGTATCAGTACCGATCGGGGAAGTAAGATGGAAGTGGTGGACGGTGCTGTGGGAGGGGAGTAAACCTTCATTTTATGTGTCCGTGTTATCAGTGTAAGCTATTCCTAGTATAATGATATTCCATAAAATATGAGCATCATTAAGATCCAGCCATGATTGTCTTTAGGGATCTCATTATTACCATGATGTGGCACTTACAGAAACTTCTGCAGCAGTTGTAACGTCACCATACAATCCGCCATAGAGGAGACTCATCCCCCCCCCCCCACTCCATTTATCTACTCGCCCCAGAGGCAGATTTATATCCCTTCTCTAGCAGACTTATTTTTCCCCATGAGCTAAAGGATTTAGGGATCACATATAAAGCGTCTAACACACATCCTTGTATTTATCTGCGGTGAAGTGAATTAACTTCTGCCAAGATTTATTGCTTGTGATGGCCGAGAACAGGACATGGCTGAGGACTGTATCTCCTCTCTGTGTAATGAGCAGTTCATCTTGATGAAGTGACCGCTGACATTCAGCATTTCCCAAGTCTGCAGATGGAATTTTTTAAAAAATTGCAAAAACTCCAGGTTTGTTAACCCTTACAGGGTGACCGTTACTGTCTAGGCATCATATACATTGTTTATTGCAATGGAAAGTGTCTTGTTCCATTGACCAATCACTATGTCATTTAGCAGCACATTGACTGTGCAATACTCTGCAGGGCCGGAGCCTTGGCGTGCCATTATTCTGAGAGTTTGCAGGTAGCGGCAGGAGAGTACTGATCGATAGCAGACAGTGCCTGTGCTGTAGACTGGGATGCAAATAGTAAGAATGATGGAAGAAGTTTTTAGGACATCTCTAATGCCGGTTTATGCCTGAGACTAGAGATGAGCGAGTACTATTCGAAACTAGCACGCACCCATAGGAATGAATGGATGCGGCTGGCACGCAGGGGGTTAAGCAAAGTCAGCATGCCGGCCACTTCCATTCATTCCTATGGGTGCGTGCTATTCGAAGCGGCCGTTTCGAATAGTACTCGCTCAACTCTACCTGAGACTAAGGCGACCTCTAGGTATTTATTAAAGCCTGCCAATAGACAGGACGGGTTTATCTTCTAGAGACACAGGTTGTGTTTGCACAATACAGGTGGGAAAGCTGCAGACATATCCAGATGGCCAATGGCAGGAAGAGGGAAAGGGAACAAACTAGCCAAGGTCAATACCAGGAGGGTATGCATAAAGCCAAATCATAAACAGAGATATAGCCAGGGTCAAATCCGAGAGAGTACTGACGTAGCCAAATCAGGAAGGTGGAGGTTAACCCGTAGAACAGTTCAGAGCCAGCACATAAAGTGTTAATGACAGTGACAGCGCTTATGCTACATATGAGGAGTCAGGACAAGATTATATACCCCGCCGCAGGCCTTGATTCATTGCTGCACCAGATCCTTGTTTGGTTCAGCGTCCCAAGGCTCAGATTGAAATAGCAGCCCGGTTAGAGTTTGGCTTGTGGGCATAGTAAGCTTAATGGGACAACCGTGTAACAGATACATACACCGATCGAAATCTCCATCTGCGCCCCTGCACAGACTGGAGCAATGGCTACTGGGCATAAAAGCACAAAGATGGACGCTTCTAACGGGCTTGTTGTTTAAGGTGCTGCGAGCCCCCTGACCATCACAGTGTGGCCATTGTCAGGGTCGATCAGATCCTTACGCTTTCCTATTGTTTCTGCAGTCAACTAATTCTGTTACATTGTAACAAGGTGAATCATTCTATTTATGTTACTTTTTGTAACATTGTGGCTGATTCTTATATACATAGCACATGTCCATGCTCTCGGCTTGTGTTATGTGACTACCTTCTCTTTGGTTACTTGCCATGTCTTATAGTTCCTTGATGTATCAGCTTGTATGAAATTATCTGTTTAAATTTTTTTAGAATTTTTTTCACTATCCCAGAATAATGTAATTGTATAATGAAAACTCTAGATATTACTTTTGACATCTATATACTGTATATATCTGATATCTGGCCTCATGGGGAGACGCATTAGACTGCGAGGCTTTGTCTTTTCTATCTTGATCATTGTGTCTTCTTGTATTCTCTCGGACAGCGTTTTTAATCTGTCTTCTCCCCTGTCACAAGTACCTTTAACCCCGGACAATATTGCCTGTTTTCTCCTCCATACGTTATGGCGTATGCCCAGACATCTTGTAGATAGCGGCCCCTGCACAGAGATACAGACTCCTATCACCGCATATATTACTGGGGTCAGCGGACACAAGGAGGCTTTGACACTTCGTCAGCCCTTGACAGATGTCTTAGAAGGACATATGCATGTACCTTAAGTCCCAAGGGGCCGACAGGCTGTCTAATAATACAAGCGCTGACACAAAGACCATTACAATGGCGGCTTATGTCTGTACTGATACGTGTTTTACCGATGGACAGCTCAGTGTAATGACGGGGAACATAATATAATGTAAAATTATAATTCATCCATTGCAGATCCTGTATAGGTGATAGTGGAATGAATGTAGGACAATGCAAACAATATATGGCAGAATATTTAGCCAGTGGTTATTACAGACTTAGTCCAGCTCTACGAGTACAACATGTACCAAAGACGTAAATCCTGCTCAAGGCTGCAATTTACACTTGCAGGGTCCTGGATCTTAATGCTACTTAATGATTATATCACCCCTCCCCCATTTCTTACCGTATGCATCCTACAGACCTGCGCTAACTGAAGCCCGGCTGGTTTTATTAATATATCAAACAAAGTAACAATGTATCCATATAAAATGTATCTTGTGATCCTTCATCCTTGTAGGAGGCTGTGTCTTACAGAAGTCTGTAGTCGGCTGTAATACTGTCTGTCATCTGCGGGGGCAGTGTGCTCGGAGGGCTCCACTAGCTAAATGCACCACTTAGTAATAATCTAATGTTACAATGTAATTATTTCCCTGTATATTGGCCAATAGAGGAGCTTAAAGGTGGCGTCACACGGAAAGATTTATCATGGGGGGGGGGGGGGTGTTAAGGTGTTTCTGGGTCATCCGCGTTGCTATAATTTGCACCATTTTTATAACATTTACTAGATTTAGCAAATTTTTATGACTACCACTGCTGTCCTCTGACATCCCCCATTCTTTACACCACCAGTGAGATAAACTCATTGAACAGCAAGGTCTACATCAGGGCTAGGGAACCTTCGGCTCTCCAGCTGTTGCAAAACTACAACTCTCAGCATGCATACTTGCTCTGCTGTTCTGGGAACTCCCATGGAAGTGAATGGAGCATGCTGGGAGTTGTAGTTTCACAGCAGCTGGAGAGCCAAAGGTTCCCTACCCGTGGTCTACATGTTCCTCTGCATCACCAATGGGATCAATCCTGAACGATCCTGAATCCTGATCCTACGTACTTTGTTACTATATAACCCTGTACATGGCATTGTGATGCGTGAAAGAACCAAACGTTGCGTGCAGTGGTCTTTATACCTAGTGACCCGGGTTGGAGGACCCTTTTCTAAGCACCACCACCAATATAGAGTATGCGGAACCAGCGGTATAGAAGAAACATTTTTGCACAAATGGGCCCAAAAATTTGTTTTATACCCTATTTTCCAACCTTTTGACCGCACACTAGTGCAGCGGAGGCCTTGATAAATCCCACTATGGTCTAAAAATCTTCTCATAGTTTAGTGAATAGCAAGTTATAGAACGTAAAATATTCTAGACTATTTCCCTGTAGAGGTGGGAGCAGCCTGATAACACAGCGGCAAAGCCATTGGGAAATCAGATCCCCTGCGGCTTCCTTGCAGTCTGACAGCAGACTGGGGCGGCTTCGCGCAGGTCATGCTGGGCAATGGCAGACCCCCACCACTGCTCCGCTCTATTGTTGGATCACTTCCACTCACAAAAAAGCAGAATTTTGATAATAGATGAAAATTAGTGAATTGCTGTCTGTGCCACATGCTGGTATTATAGATCAGGTGACAGTTACATTTTTATAACCTATTTTTTGGGGAAAAAAAATATGAAAGGCCTCTGGTGGAAATACAACGTTCCGTCCCTCACCGCCCACACCAATTTTAATGATCTATTGAAATTTTTTAGCAGGTTTTATCATTTAGAAAGGGAAGGGGTAAGGAAATAAGAACATAGGGATAAAGGGGGTGAGGAAGGGGACGGCAACAAGACACATGTACAGTGCACATGGTTGTGCTGCAAAGATCCCAAGTGGACCAAAGTGTTCACAAATTTACCTATGGAGTTGCGAAGAAAAGTTGTAAGGTTTCCTATGGACTGTAGATCCTTGCATAGAGGTCTGTCCGAATGGGAGCAACCCCCAGATCAAGGCTAAGAAGCACATGGCATGGTGGAGTAGCCTTCATATTTCTCCGTTCCAAGCACATCAAGAAGATGGTGTCCTTGGATTAAAGGAAGGTCGACTAACATTAAGCCATTAAATGCTTGAGTTGGTTTTCTTGGTCCTGGACATGTTGGGAACGTTGTGTAGGAGTAAATAGCTGTCCAAATTTCCAGGGTAAGTTTCCGGCCTATCCTTAGAACAAGGGAATCAGTCCAGGACTGGAAGAAGCAGAAGAAGTTCTCAACAATATAAGCCAGAAAACTGTGGACAGTAGAAAATATAAGTAACCATTGGGTGAGAGAGTCTGTCATGTCTCAGGAATGAAAGAGTTTATACGCGGACCATGGTCTATCCATCTCAGACTGTCCGAAATGTGAGGGGTAAAGAGAAAGTGGATCAGAGGTGAAGGGGTGTCAGCCAGCCGGAAGCAAATCCAACGTGTCAATCCTATCACCCTTGAAAAAGCCATAGAGTCCAAGAGGTTCCAAGGTAGAATTGTCAGCAGAGTTCCCCATATTTAGTGGACTTGGGTCTGAGGTCTTTATAGAGAGGGGGTTTTGTATTCAGTACATAGAACAGGAGTCAGAAACCTTACCTTTGGTACTCAAAGTGTTGAAAACTACATCTCCCAGCATGCCATTCACTCTTATAGGAGTTTGGGCCTCTAAGTCACCTGGCCCTGGAGTCTGCTCTGGTCTTGAGTCTGCGCAGGGCTGTCTGGTCTTAGAGGGTCTTATCTGAGGTCTGCATTTATTTAAGGGGGTCTTACATGTGATCTGCAATTGTTCTGGAGTCTAATCTGGGGTCTTATCTGCAGTCTATAGGAGACCTATATTTGTTTAAGGAGTCCGGGTCTATATTTAAGGGTGTGTTGTGTGTGTCCTGTATCAATGTGGGATGTGATCAGACTGTATGTAACACGTGCATTATTGATTCGAGCTTTGTATGGTAATTTGGTGGTGCAGGCATCACATAGGCAGCTACAGTCAGTACCATCTGTACCTGCCGTGCTGAGCCTGTGTAGTCTATGTAGCTTCATTGCACAGGAGGTTCTGGAATTACATATAAAACCCATTAAACTCAGATAAAACCAGTTTATTCACATTGTAGCTGCCCCAGTGCGGCCTACGCTATAGCTGGAGTTGCACCTTACATTCTTCTACGCTTATGCTGACAGGTCTTGTTTTGCTGAACTTTATTGTATTTCCCTTTTTTGAAACTCTTAATAAAAAATACAGTTTTAAAAAAAAGAAGAGATAAGAGGCCGACACAGAATCTTGTAATACAGCAAATGGAAGACTTTGTTTCTGTCGGAGTTTTCCCTTAATTCTTAGTTACCCATCTGTAATATCACTGTCAGATGTGATGTGAGACGGCGCCTCTCATAGGTTCAGGTTAAGTATGGCTTGGTTTTTACTTTCATCCCTAACAAGCTGCTTTGGGATCTGTCAGATCTGCAGTCCGATGACTTGCCAGGTTATCTCTGTAGACGGCGGAGTCGCTGACTATGAAGATTTTCATGGGCGATTCTCCATCCGCCTCTCGCACTCATCGCCCCAATGACATAAAGGTTTTGTTGTTCGTCTATAGACTTATATATGTAGTTGATAAAACCATAGAGATGATGTTATAGTGAATGATTATAGGGGATTGTTTGCCTTCCTGTAGGGGATTGTAGGGTTCTAGGTTGGACTTGCTGATGTCTTCATCCAACCTCATCTACTATGTAACTATGTAACTATCTATATTATGTACATATATATATAAATAAGTGTATTATACAGTTATATAATGTCTGATATAGTTCTATAGCCTGAGCTAGAACAGCAGGAAAGTCAATGTGGACATGAAAAGAAATTAGGATTTATCAGAACTGTGAGAGGGAAAGAAACTATACCGGCGATATGTCTAGAAACTTCTGGGACCCAAAGACAAATCTGTAACGGACCCCTCACCCCCCTTATGGAAAGAATAACTAGGTGACGTATAACAGGTCATTTGTATCTCAGGATTAGACTTTCCAATGGTCTTAGAATCCACTTTGATATTTAGAATTATTTTGCTTAACTTGCAACATTGTTGCTTTTTATTTGACATTTGATTTTATCTTATTTATGTTTATTGTCTTATCTTATATAATCAATAATAATCTTTCCAAAACCTAGAGAAATGTGTCTCAATGCAGAAACATCCTAGGTAAGAGCAGGGGCTGCATGCGCATCACAACGACACCAATCCGTAATCACACCCATAGTATAAAGCACGTTACATTGTGACGGAAACTGCGATCTCCCAGTATGATTGATGATTTTTACTCCATTACGACATCACGGTCGGCCGATGGGTCATTGCTCTGTTTTTATGGAACAGCAAAAACCTAAGTGTCTCTGAAAAAATGAAGCGGAGAATTGTGAACGTTTGATGTTCCGTTAAGGAGAAATGGTTTGAGCCCGGTGATGGCTCCATTAGTCAATGAGATGTATTAATAAGACGCGCCCGCTCCTTGTCTGATATCACATTCTATACGTCTATTGTTACAAGGATACACTTTGGAAATTTGGGAGTTCTGAATGTGGTGTGAAAGACTCGCAGCTTCCCACTATCTATAAGACAGACAATTGTATAAGGTGTCACAACACTGTATCCAGACACTTGTGCTGATTGTGGCCTCCTCGCAGGAGCCGGCGATATGTCTCAGCGTCTTACGGCATAATAACAGGAGTGGCAAGGAGCGCACACACATATTATGACAGCTATTGATTAGACTTCGCGTCTCATTTATTTTTTGCCATTTTCCTTGCGTCAATTAAGCTGCCAACTTTGAGCTAACTTTAACCTTGTTGCCAGAGAAACTTGAACGGATTTTATGTTTCTTGAAAGTAAAGCTTTTTCCATCTGAAAGATATGACAAGATGGAACAGAGAGGGGCCGACCTGTAGCTTAGCCCTCAAATTTACAGCTTTTTGCTACAAAAAAATAAGATTCCCGCAGTCTTGGCTTGTCGCTGATGTTCTCAGCATAAGATCTGATACAATGTAACAAGACAAGAGTTATTGGTGCCATCGTGGCTTGTCTGAAGTGTTGGGTTTTATTTAGTATACGCCATTTATAGCATTTATGGTATAATATTTACTTCTTGATTTTAGTATTATAGCCTGACAATCCTATTCACATATCCACAACTCTCTATGCATTGCTGGTTGTCAGGAGACGTCCATATTCAGTCTCCAGACCTGCGGAATACAGATTTGGTATAAATTGTGAAGAATGTGGTTAGTAAACACCTAAAAGTGACAGATATACAGAATATACTGGCCAATTAGGGTCAACACGGCGGTTAGCAATGCAGCCTTGCAGCGCCGGAGTCCTGGGTTCGAACCCTGCCAACCTAGCTAAGTTAATACACCAGGCACTTGATAAAGGGGAGGTCATTCCCGGAAACGCGTTGTGCCTTTGTGATACTTAATAAAAGAGACATGGTTTCCATCTTCATGTTGGTCTGGATTTTCACTACCCAATTGTCAGCGCATCTGGTCTGTTTCTTCTGGATCTTGGGTCCTGTACATCTCCTGATTTTAGAAGAGGAGACCCAGCAGTCGCCCCACCCTGTATACCCCCTCCCCCAATGATCAGCGAACTGAGAGAAATGACTTATTTTCTCCATTAATTGTAGATTATTGTGACATCTTGTATCTAAGCAGCACCACAAATATGTCACTGTCTTTACACAGTTCACAAGTATGTCAACACCTCAGCAATATTCCCAGAAGTAAACACGGAATAAAGATGAACTGCTAAGACGTCTAAAAAGGGAGTTTTGCTTTTATAGATTTAGAAATATGCAATGTATTAAATGCATGTACTACTGATATTATGTTACATTGTAATACACATCACACAATACGTTACATTGTATCTACAGTATGTTCATCTAATCTGGCCATATATTATAGATCACTGTCAGCCTGCTACTATGTTGCTTGTCTCCTCCATACACGTGCATGCTTGGCTCAGTTTAGGGTGCATATCTTCTGAGTAAAGAAACTGCAGAGCCTTTGTTAGACATCTCTGACCGCAAAGATTGTCTTTCTTTTGGACATTTTCCTAAATCTCACCCTTGTCTTTGGAAACTGTTTGGCGTTAGCTTCACTTTTCAGAAGGGAATTGTATCTACAAGGTACGGAAACAACCAAACCATCAGACTCCACACGCACCCTCTACCTAAGGCATGAAGGCCGCGCTCCTATACATTGTTCCTTTGCCATAACATCACCCCATATTAAGCCGCAGCCGCACAAGGTTATATCTTGGGATGTCCCTCAAGAAACCCTCCCAGGACACAACTCCCTGCGCTCAGAATTCTGCCCACACTTGAGATACCTGCAAAGAAAGCACAAAACAGCCAAACGCAATTGGCAGAAGCGAGAGTTGACAGCGCAACAAAAAAATAGCAAAACATTCAATAAACAGAATAAATATCATTCATAATGAGATGGCGAGGATTCCTGGCCAGGGCTCGGCATGTAGTCGCTGCGTGTCCCAGCTAAGACTGATGTCTTTCACCGGATTACATTGTGAGGAAGCTTATACAAATAAGTTGTCCCTATCCCTTGTGGCGTCACTTATTGGGAACTCCTTATTCGTTAGTGTATGACCTTCAAGAAGCCTTGTGACGTGACTTGGGATATAAGCCAAACCAGAAAATCTCTTCCAAAGAGAAAAGACACCGATCCACAGACGGCTGCTTCAGGGTTCTCACTAGCACAGAGCAGGTTGGTTAGAGGAGAGGCCATTGATCCCAAGGCAAGTCACAAGGCTTCTTATAAGTGTGGCATTGACTTAGATGGAGTTATCTGCCCATAAGTGGTGCTAGAGGTGCAGATCTCCTATTTCCAAGGAAGGAGTATTTCAATATTCTTTCTTAGGTGGAAGAATAACACATATAAGAAAACTACTGTTTCCTGCTCCGGCCGCTGGTGTTACATTGTTTCTGCTCTGGCCGCTGGTGTTACATTGTTTCTGCTGCGGTCGCTGGTGTTACATTGTTTCCTGCTCCGGCCGCTGTTGTTACTATTGTTTCTGCTCTGGCCGCTGTTGTTACTATTGTTTCTGCTCCGGTCGCTGGTGTTACATTGTTTCTGCTCCGGCCGCTGGTGTTACATTGTTTCTGCTCTGGCCGCTGGTGTTACATTGTTTCTGCTCCGGCCGCTGGTGTTACATTGTTTCTGCTCTGGCCGCTGGTGTTACATTGTTTCTGCTCCGGCCGCTGGTGTTACATTGTTTCTGCTCCGGCCACTGGTGTTACATTGTTTCTGCTCTGGCCGCTGGTGTTACTATTGTTTCTGCTCCGGTCGCTGGTGTTAGATTGTTTCTGCTCTGGCCGCTGGTGTTACATTGTTTCTGCTCCGGCCGCTGTTGTTACTATTGTTTCTGCTCTGGCCGCTGGTGTTACATTGTTTCTGCTCCGGCCGCTGGTGTTACATTGTTTCTGCTCCGGTCACTGGCGTTACTATTGTTTCAGCTCCGGTCGCTGGTGTTACTATTGTTTCTGCTCCGGCCGCTGGTGTTACATTGTTTCTGCTCCGGCCGCTGGTGTTACATTGTTTCTGCTCCGGTCACTGGCGTTACTATTGTTTCAGCTCCGGTCGCTGGTGTTACTATTGTTTCTGCTCCGGCCGCTGGTGTTACATTGTTTCTGCTCCGGCCGCTGTTGTTACTATTGTTTCTGCTCTGGCCGCTGGTGTTACATTGTTTCTGCTCCGGCCGCTGGTGTTACATTGTTTCTGCTCCGGCCGCTGTTGTTACTATTGTTTCTGCTCTGGCCGCTGGTGTTACATTGTTTCTGCTCCGGCCGCTGGTGTTACATTGTTTCTGCTCCGGCCGCTGGTGTTACATTGTTTCTGCTCCGGCCGCTGGTGTTACATTGTTTCTGCTCCGGCCGCTGGTGTTACAATGTTTCTGCTCCGGCCGCTGGTGTTACATTGTTTCTGCTCCGGCCACTGGTGTTACATTGTTTCTGCTCCGGCCGCTGGTGTTACTATTGTTTCTGCTCCGGGCCGCTGGTGTTACATTGTTTCTGCTCCGGCCGCTGGTATTATTATTGTTTCTGCTCCGGCCGCTGGTGTTACATTGTTTCTGCTCCGGCCGCTGTTGTTACTATTGTTTCTGCTCTGGCCGCTGGTGTTACATTGTTTCTGCTCCGGGTCGCTAGTGTTACATTGTTTCTGCTCCGGCCGCTGGTGTTACATTGTTTCTGCTCCGGTCACTGGCGTTACTATTGTTTCAGCTCCGGTCGCTGGTGTTACTATTGTTTCTGCTCCGGTCGCTGGTGTTACTATTGTTTCTGCTCCGGCCGCTGGTGTTACATTGTTTCTGCTCCGGTCGCTGGTGTTACTATTGTTTCTGCTCCGGTCGCTGGTGTTACTATTGTTTCTGCTCCGGCCGCTGGTGTTACTATTGTTTCTGCTCCGGCCACTGGTGTTACTATTGTTTCAGCTCCGGTCGCTGGTGTTACTATTGTTTCTGCTCCGGCCACTGGTGTTACTATTGTTTCAGCTCCGGTCGCTGGTGTTACTATTGTTTCTGCTCCGGTCGCTGGTGTTACTATTGTTTCTGCTCCGGCCGCTGGTGTTACTATTGTTTCTGCTCCGGCCGCTGGTGTTACTATTGTTTCTGCTCCGGCCGCTGGTGTTACATTGTTTCTGCTCCGGCCGCTGGTGTTACATTGTTTCTGCTCCGGCCGCTGGTGTTACATTGTTTCTGCTCCGGCCGCTGGTGTTACTATTGTTTCTGCTCCGGCCGCTGGTGTTACATTGTTTCTGCTCCGGCCGCTGGTGTTACATTGTTTCTGCTCCGGCCGCTGGTGTTACATTGTTTCTGCTCCGGTCACTGGCGTTACTATTGTTTCAGCTCCGGTCGCTGGTGTTACTATTGTTTCTGCTCCGGTCGCTGGTGTTACTATTGTTTCTGCTCCGGCCGCTGGTGTTACATTGTTTCTGCTCCGGCCGCTGTTGTTACTATTGTTTCTGCTCCGGCCGCTGGTGTTACATTGTTTCTGCTCCGGCCGCTGGTGTTACATTGTTTCTGCTCCGGCCACTGGTGTTACATTGTTTCTGCTCCGGCCGCTGGTGTTACATTGTTTCTGCTCCGGCCACTGGTGTTACATTGTTTCTGCTCCGGCCGCTGGTGTTACATTGTTTCTGCTCCGGCCGCTGGTGTTACATTGTTTCTGCTCCGGCCGCTGGTGTTACATTGTTTCTGCTCCGGCCGCTGGTGTTACATTGTTTCTGCTCCGGCCGCTGGTGTTACATTGTTTCTGCTCCGGCCGCTGGTGTTACAATGTTTCTGCTCCGGCCGCTGGTGTTACATTGTTTCTGCTCCGGCCACTGGTGTTACATTGTTTCTGCTCCGGCCGCTGGTGTTACTATTGTTTCTGCTCCGGGCCGCTGGTGTTACATTGTTTCTGCTCCGGCCGCTGGTATTATTATTGTTTCTGCTCCGGCCGCTGGTGTTACATTGTTTCTGCTCCGGCCGCTGGTGTTACATTGTTTCTGCTCCGGCCGCTGTTGTTACTATTGTTTCTGCTCTGGCCGCTGGTGTTACATTGTTTCTGCTCCGGGTCGCTAGTGTTACATTGTTTCTGCTCCGGCCGCTGGTGTTACATTGTTTCTGCTCCGGTCACTGGCGTTACTATTGTTTCTGCTCCGGGTCGCTAGTGTTACATTGTTTCTGCTCCGGCCGCTGGTGTTACATTGTTTCTGCTCCGGCCGCTGGTGTTACTATTGTTTCTGCTCCGGCCGCTGGTGTTACATTGTTTCTGCTCCGGCCGCTGGTGTTACATTGTTTCTGCTCCGGCCGCTAGTGTTACATTGTTTCTGCTCCGGCCGCTGGTGTTACATTGTTTCTGCTCCGGCCGCTGGTGTTACTATTGCTTCTTATCCGGCCACTGGTGTTACATTGTTTCTGCTCCGGCCGCTGGTGTTACATTGTTTCTGCTCCGGCTGCTGGTGTTACATTGTTTCTGCTCCGGCCACTGGTGTTACATTGTTTCTGCTCCGGCCGCTGGTGTTACATTGTTTCTGCTCCGGCCACTGGTGTTACATTGTTTCTGCTCCGGTCGCTGGTGTTACTATTGCTTCTGCTCCGGCCGCTGGTGTTACATTGTTTCTGCTCCGGCCGCTGGTGTTACATTGTTTCTGCTCCGGCCGCTGGTGTTACATTGTTTCTGCTCCGGCCGCTGGTGTTACTATTGTTTCTGCTCCGGGCCGCTGGTGTTACTATTGTTTCCTGCTCCGGGCCGCTGGTGTTACATTGTTTCTGCTCCGGCCGCTGGTGTTACATTGTTTCTGCTTCGGCCGCTGGTGTTACATTGTTTCCTGCTCCGGCCGCTGGTGTTACATTGTTTCTGCTCTGGCCGCTGGTGTTACATTGTTTCTGCTCCGGCCGCTGGTGTTACATTGTTTCCTGCTCCGGCCGCTGGTGTTACATTGTTTCTGCTCCGGCCGCTGGTGTTACATTGTTTCTGCTCCGGCCGCTGGTGTTACATTGTTTCTGCTCCGGCCGCTGGTGTTACATTGTTTCCTGCTCCGGCCGCTGGTGTTACATTGTTTCTGCTCTGGCCGCTGGTGTTACATTGTTTCTGCTCCGGCCGCTGGTGTTACATTGTTTCCTGCCCCGGGCCGCTGGTGTTACATTGTTTCTGCTCCGGCCGCTGGTGTTACATTGTTTCTGCTTCGGCCGCTGGTGTTACATTGTTTCCTGCTCCGGCCGCTGGTGTTACATTGTTTCTGCTCCGGCCACTGGTGTTACATTGTTTCCTGCTCCGGCCGCTGGTGTTACATTGTTTCTGCTCCGGCCGCTGGTGTTACATTGTTTCTGCTCCGGCCGCTGGTGTTACATTGTTTCCTGCTCCGGGCCGCTGGTGTTACATTGTTTCTGCTCCGGCCGCTGGTGTTACATTGTTTCTGCTTCGGCCGCTGGTGTTACATTGTTTCCTGCTCCGGCCGCTGGTGTTACATTGTTTCTGCTCCGGCCGCTGGTGTTACATTGTTTCTGTTCCGGCCGCTGATGTTACTATTGTTCTCTCATCCACCATGCCCCATCCCAGGCAGCTTTTCTGACTCCGCACCTTCTCTTCCATCCTATGACCTCTCACTCTACCACTGACATATGCCTCCCTTGTGTACGTGGCTGAATTATTTAATGCGTCTGAATGTTTGTAGTCTATCTAGACCAGACACATTAATGAATGGCTAAAAATTAGCACTGAGCGCTCGAGGCATAAATAATTCAGCACTGCCATTGACGTAATAGAGTGCAGCTGATATTGTAGCCGGGCCTGTAATATTATTGTGATAGATGCAATGGAAGTGAATATTGTATCTCAGACCTGAGTGTTTCGTGTACGCAGAGCTATTACATAGGGCATGGACTAAGTAACCTGGTAACTGTATATTAGTTCTTAATATCCTTTCTAAGCTTTACCTACAGCATTTGCATACAGAATTTTATATCACTGCCACTTCAGAAAAATTCCCCTAAAAATCGGAGGTATCCAAGCAGGGAGCGACTTGAGCAGCCACAACACAAAGCACATTGATTAAGACGGAAAATGCCAGGAAAGTGCTAAAACTTCAGAACGCGCAGCGGATTTACAGGAGCTATTTCTGCTCGGCTGTATATTCATAAATGACATCTTATCACTAATAGTCTGGAATTGTCTCAGGAATGGAAACAGACCTTACAGTTCACCCGCATACATCGCCTGCATGCCTCATATAATGCAAATTAAAGTCCCTTTAGGTGCTACGCTCAATAGATTGAAGGAGGGATGTCAAGAAGAGACGGCTGATGAGACGCAAGGTTGTAAGACGGGGACGATTTGTTGACAAAAAATCATGGAAAGAATATGAGACTGAAAAACGAACACGAGATGAATGTTAAGGAAGCTGCGCCAGGAGGGATCCATGGACGGCAGAGGCAGCTTCATCATGAGCGTGTTTTATATGATATTACATGTGGCCATTTTGCTTCCATGTTCCTATAACTTTTCCTATAATTCCGTGCCCTCCTGTCTAGATACAATCTATAGCCTTGTCAATTCTGAGCCTGCTGGTTTATAAATAAGTGACCAGAAATACAGAACTGCAAAAACTACCGCGATAATAATGTGTAAGAATGCAGATATAGTTACAGACGTCATATGGGATACCAGGACACCCCAAACACCGGAGGACACTCCTTACCGGATGAGTGCAAAAATAATAATGCAATGAAATAGATTAAGAAATGAGATTGTTGGTCTCTCTTATGTTGGAAAGCGGAGCTGCAGAATTTGGGCATGTTCAGACTGGAAGATAACTTAGAGGTGGTCTTATAAATACCTAACCTGTATAAGACATGTGCACTGGGTATATTGTTACTATGACAAGGGTTCTTTGCAGGAAGGCCAGTCTGACACTTGTCTTGTGGATATTTAGAGCCGGTGTTAGGACTCATCTACATCAAGGAGCCTTGTCATGTCCAGGATTGAGTTATATTAAGCGTAAAAACCATGAATGGGCGACCGGGAATTCAGAAATCTGAGCAGGGTCACATACTGCAGAAACCCCCAAAAAATAGGGCCGTCATAATGATTGAAGTGCCACCGCCTTAACCACATTATGACTGGGCCATTCCCCCGGTCCATAACCTGTCATGTTTTCATCCTCTTTTTTTTGTACTTGTGGTTTTGATAGCTACAAATGTATATGACGTGCTTAAAGGGGTAATCCCATAACCCTTGTTCACCAACCTACAGGCTTTGTGCTCTGTTCACTTCCTGGATTTCTCAGCACATTGGTGGGCGGGGTTTCACTTGCTCTGCTATGTTTGCAGTCAGTAATGAGGGATTAGTTGTAAATGCATTACCACAGTATGAAGCTGATGTAGAGGCTGATGTAGCAGAGCTGGATTTGAGTCAGCTTGCATTACATACAGAGGTAACGGACTCCCTATCTCAGCCCTTATCAGCCAAATTCAGTTAAACTGGCTGATAAGTGGAAGAGCTGAAGATAGACAGCACAGTAATACCGAAGCTCTCACCTCCCCCCCTCCCCTATCTGAGGAGCTCCGTTACTTGTCAGACATAAGCAGCACCCAGCCCCTCCCCCCCCCCTGAGAGCAGGCAGCTACATCACTTGACAAATGAGCAGATAAGCCCAGTGGCCATAGAAACACAGTGTCAACAATGAAGTGAATAAATTAAGATAGCGGCCAAACAAAGCAGTTTTGATAAAGCAATGTATTTAGGAAAAGTCTTAAATCCACATAATCTAGAAGTATAGATAGGATCCTTGTGATGGGGCAACCCCTTTAAAAACTCAAGTCAATCTAATAAAGGAAATAACTCACTGCAGTGAAAAATGTAACCCCTTCCTCACCATAAATGTTACATCTCTGTATACCAATACCTACACTAAAATTCGCCCTTACAAGCAATCACTTTACATGTAACAATCAGGCGTATTATCGTGTATTAGGTACCGTAATGGGTGAAAACGTGACCCCATATTGTGCAAACTTTGAAATTTGAGGAGGATTATATTATTACTGTATAGGAAATGTATAGTCTTTAGTAAAAGATATATAATCAACTTGTTCCAAGAAGGTAACGTCTATACAATTCATTATTTTTTTAAAAAATTCTAATTCAAAGCTTTCTGCAAGTCACATTCTGAAACATCTCGGCCCAAAGTCGCCTTAAATGGCGACCATTGTCAACAGCAAAATAAGGCGTTTTAGGTGCCATCAAAGCCGCGTCTTGTAAAGCGATGAAACAACAACATCACCTTTAGGGAGAAGAATAAAAACCTCGCGCTTTAGATCGAATAAACTAAACATCAAAAAGCACTTTGAGAAAGGCGGAGGATCTTCCCATTGTGCGAGACGCTGTCCCACGGATTCGGAGTAGTCACTATTACTCCTCTGTCCTGTCCTCAAAGACTAATTGCTTTGGAGTTTTAAAAAGTGAGAGGTTGATGTATAATTTACCTGAACGTCTACAGGAGGCGCCAGAAGTCATTACCTAGAATAGGTGGTCTCGGGAAACTAGGCATCCTAGCGTGGACCGGCCAATAACATCGACCTGCTCTAGGTAAATTCCTTCCTACACCCACAAGAATTTTTTTTTTTTTATTTAATATTTTTATAGAATTGGTCTTACTTGTATTGTACTGATACATTTACACGGTGGCTCAGTGGTTAGCACTGTAGCGTTGCAGTGCTGGAGTCCTGGGTTCGAATCTTGCCAGGAACAAGATCTGCAAGGAGTTTGTATGTTCTCCCCGTGGATATATATGGCTGGAGAATTGTTTTTTAAAAAGTGTCAACTAAGGATCCGGAAAGCAATTATAAATGTTGCATTAACAAAATGTCTGGGCCACCCCTCCTACATGGTCAGTATTAGGCCGTGCTCACATCTGTGTCACAGGGTCCATTATCCACCGCAGGTTCTGTCGATAAAGTGTGGGGGCTGTTTTATCCCCCCAAATGACCTGTACCCTGATGGAGACCCAACAGACCTCATTGGGGCCAAGAAGAAGAGTCCATTGGGTTCTAGAACTTATAAAGTGACATAAAAACAAAGAGTGATACAATGTTTCCTTACAGTCGACTTACCCTGATCTTAGACCATAAAGACATTCTGAGACCTGGAGATCTAACCCCGGTGTCTTCCTGTGTCCATGGACTGAGAGCGGTCACCATAGCGGGGGAGAATTACTGGGATCCCTTTAAGGCCACAAGTGCGTCATTTATTAGAACTTTCTTTCTCTCCATATATTTTATACAAATTCCGAGCCTCCGATAATTTTCTGCCATACTACGCTATTCAGCTAATGAAAGAGAAATTCTGCTAGAAGAAACTTATGGCAAATGTAATAGCGAGAATCCAATTGCAGTGAAATAGAGGTCTTGACAGTCGCGTTTTATAGAAGTTCTTCTAAAGGTTTATTATGAAGGATAATTTGATTAATGGTGAGGAGAACGTGCGGCGGCCGCCATCACTCAGCCGCAGATATATGGCTGCCTGTAAAATACCGCAGCACTTCCCTGCAGGCTTTTATGTGCAAACCAGCGTGCCCGGGTAACACAATTACAGTGAATGTGAACACACAGTGGAAAGCCGTATAGTGTAGTATAGTATGGTATAGTGTACACGGTATGGTATAGTATAATATGGTATAATACGGTATGGTATAGTATATGGTATAATATATGGTATGGTATAGTATGGTATAGTATAGTACAGTATGGTATAGTGTAGTATGGTACAGTATAGTACAGTATGATATAGTATGGTATATGGTATAGTATAGTACGGTATGGTATAATATAGTATATGGTATGGTATAGTATGGTAAAGTATAGTATAATATGGTATAGTTTAGTATGGTATAGTATAGTACAGTATAGTATAGTACAGTATGGTATAGTATATGGTATGGTAAGGTATAGTACAATATGGTACAGTATAGTATATAGTATGGTATGGTATAGTAAAGTATATGGTATGGTATATGGTATGGTATAGTATATAATATGCTATAGTATAGTACGGTATGGTATAGTATATGGTATGGTATAGTATAGGATATGGTATAGTATAGTATGATACGGTATAGTATAGTATAGTATATGGTATGGTATAGAATGGTATATGGTATAGTATATGGTATGGCATAGTATATGGTATGGTAAAGTATATGGTATGGTATATTATACGGTATGGAATAGTATAGTACGGTATAGTATAGTATATGGTATGGTATAGAATGGTATGGCATAGTATAAGGTATTGTATAGTATAGTATATGGTATGATATGTATGATATAGTATAGTATATGGTATGGCATAGTATTGTATATGATATGGTATAGTATAGTATGATATGATATGGTATAGTATAATATATGGTATGGTATAGAATGGTAAATGGTATGGCATAGTATAGTATGTTACGGTCTAGTACAGTATATTATAGTACAGCATTATTACCTACATTTTTTTTTTCCTTTTGTATATTGGTTGTCTGAGAACACACTAGTGTACATGTATATAATAATAGTATATAATAAAGTGTCAGCCTAGTGCATAGCGCCCTCTATAGGACTAGCACAGGCAGCTGTAACTCTCTGCCCCCTGTACAGGGTGACACGACGCCGCCGTCAGATTTTAGCTCCAGATTACTAATGGGAATTGTACAATGTGACCTTAGCCTAGCACATGTACCCGCACGGATATCCATGCAGCATGGAAAGAGTTAATGGTTGCTTGTCCTTTATAAATGAGAAGTGAATCATTTCATCAGCCTCTCTTGTACTATAAATATCTATTTTTCCCTCTTTGCAAATCTCAATAAATCCTAATTTAACAGCTCGGCTTGCTTCCCTGTGTGACGGAGCTGCCTCGCAGCAGTGCTCTGGAATCCGAACGTCTTGAATAGTTGAAGCAATAATCCGGCGTGCTTGTGATGGCCTGATCGTGTCATTTGTCATGACTGCTCAATCTGCCTGGGCTCATTACTCCTATAATGGCTGCGCACAGGCAAAATGCTGCTTTCTGTAGGAGTAGGAGGTTGGAGTGACCTCTGTGGATTGAGTTACTGGACCTTGCCCTGTGGTTTGTCCCCGCGCAGCGCACTACATCTGTGTAAGTGATACAAGGACTAATCCGTAGTGTGCGGGGAATGGAAGCTATGGCACTGCTCCCTTCTATGCGGCAAACACATCTGAGATGTTGAGTCTTTAGATAAAATCCAAGTTGTAGGTTGTCTTCATGCTTGTCCTCCTCCTTCCCTTCGGTCTCTGACACCGCACCGTTCAAGCTAAAATCTCCGGCATGCGCAATACCGCGCCGGGCAGAGCTGACTGCGCTTGTCTGAGCGGCCATTTTTGTGTGGCCAACTACATGAGCGTACTGCGGCTGCAAAGGAACTGAGCACGCCAAAAGGACAGTGAAATTCACGGACGTGCGTACAGGCCCATAGAAGAGAATGGCTCGGTGTGCGATCCGGGAAATACATGGACTGTACACGGCCACGGTCGTCTGCCACGGGCCTAAGGTTGTGATGCAGAGACTTCAGGAAGATATTCCTACAACAGACATATCAGGAGTCTTCTTTAGTCATTGGAGCAGATTTAATATTGTGCATGCAACAACTCGATCTTGGTGTAAAATGTAGCAAAATATGACACAAATTAAAGACTAAATATAAAAGGGCCGAGCCTTCACGGATAGGGGCATGGTTTTGTGGGGAGAGAGATTAATGCGCCAAATGAAACCCAAAGTTTGGTAATCCATTCTGGAAGTCAGCACGGGGACCCCCCCTGAACGGACTACCAAACGCATTGGCAAGCGGTGTGCAGTGAGAGCACACACACCCCATAGACTACAATGGCGTCCATGTGCTCTCCGTGCGGTGCATGGAACATGAGGACAGAAAAGTACTTTGTGATCTACTTTCCTGTTTGCATGCATACGGAGAGCACATGGACCCCATAATAGTCTATGGGGTCCGTGTGCTTTCACTGCATACCGCTTGCCAATGTGTTTGATAATCCGTTCGGGGGTTCCCCATGCAGATTACCAAACGCAGATTTATCATCCAGCATCAGTCACGGGGAGACATCGGCCTGTCTGTTAGTCAATGTGGGCCATTGCTGGTTTTGTAGGGGCCGACACTAGGGCTTGCCATAGGTTGATGATATCATCACATCATTAGGTTTGGTCTTACGTGTGTCTCTGTTGTTCCTGGTCGGTGTCGTCTATGAAAACCTCATATTAATTGGACACAATTAGTAAAATGATCATAGGGACATGGTTTTGTGGGGAGAGAGATGAATGCGCCAAATGAAACCCAAAGTTTGGTAATTCGTTCCGGAATTCAGCATGGGGACCCCTCTGAAACGCATTGGCAAGCGGTGTGCAGTGAGAGCACACGGACCCCATAGACTACAATGGGGTCCGTGTGCTCTCCGCGCGGTGCATGGAACATGTGGACAGAAAATCCCAGATGACATAAATCCCAGTAATGCGAGGCTCGTGTCTCCTGGCCTCTCACTATAGTGAATTCGTCACTGGTAAGCTACGCCTCTCTGGTCATAGAGCCAAGCAGTGTAATGTCCTCATCGCCTGGCTAACCGTTGTGCATAGTATCGTGCCCAGGATGATTAGAGCTGACAGACTCTTGCCTGGAATATTAAATCTCAATCTCGGAGCTGTAACAGGTGCACTTGTCAGAAAACCAAATCTGGGCAATCTGCTTGTGCCTGACGTCCCAACTAGTCTCGGCGCTACAATCAATCTTCTCATGGCTGAGTCCATGCCTCCTGGTAGTCCGACTGCCAGGCCTCTCTACTCATATGGAAAATCTGACATCATTACAGGCAGGCTGACCTTTACTGTTCTGGAGCAAATCTCTCAAGATCTGTCTGCAAATGTTATTCATCTTATTTCAGCCATAATACCTTCTGCAGCACAAGCACACATTATGGACCACACCACATTGGTGCACAAATTGCATCGTCTTGTACCGCGTCCTATTACAGCGTTTATTACATGGTGTCTCGGATTCTATGATTATATCGTATACGTCACCCCCGCTGTAGGTCATTGCAGGTTAAATTATGCAAATTGTCCTCAAAGATCGACCTAGAGACCCCCAAAGCCTCTGACCTCGTGCGTTGCGTGTCTAATTCATGGCAACGACAAGGTATGGCGGCGTTTATTGGATCAGCTCTGAATGAGTTACTCCGGTTTGCACAGGGAAAGGGAATTCTAGCCAGCAGTGAAACTGATCGTCGGTGCAGGGTTTACAAGGAAATCTTTGAAGAAGGATTTCTAAAGCCAGCTGGCATTGCTCAGTTATTCTCAGCCAGCTCTGACCTGCAGCCCCACCTGCCGACTGGAACAGCAGGGCTCTCCTTAGCCGGGCCAGCTAATCATGATAGATTGCACTTGGCTCCGAGAATGTCAGCTCCAAGCCGCCTATCATGTGCAGCACGCCGCAAACACCGCCACGTACTAATGGCAAATGGACCTGCTAAAGAGCAAAGCTTGTCTGGGTCCTGTCATTGAAAAATGCAAAGATCTTTGGAATGAACGGGTCTGGGACATGCAGACACTTTATATTTAGTTTTCAGGATTCCATATGTATACGACCAGTCTATTGTCGGATCATGTACAGACTAGACCCTGTATTCCTAAGGCCCCATACACACTGAATTCAGTAAGCACACTGGGACACTCAGAGCCCAATAAGAGGAGAGAGAACCATTTTTCTCCAATAAGACGCATCATAAAATTTCATATTTTCACTTGTACTATTGATTTTTGTTAAGTTTGTTGAAAGGACAAAACAATTGACCACTCCAGGAAATGAACATCGATTGTACGCCGTATTCTGCAGCGAGGAGTTACCTATATTACGCTGCATTCATTCCGCTCTTCTACCTTCACAACGTTGTCACTGCTGCAGAAAAGGCATCTCCTTGCTGAGATTCTGGTACAGACATGCGTCATGGCGGGGATGTTGTTGTAAGGTGTTTTGTGGTCACATTGGGTCTCATTGGGCCTGAACCTTTTAAGGCCAAGACCCCAGGAAGAGAATTACTGCAACAAAAAAAAATACTGCAGAAAAGACGGCGGAGGAAACACATCTCTTATTATACCTGTGCATTTTTCCGTAGTTATAATGGACATGCTTCGATTTACAAAAATGCAAGTGTTTTTGAAGTTGCAGCATTTTTTTTTTTCTGCAATGTTGGATAAGATCTGCCAGAATTCCTTCCACTTTTCAGACAATGTAAAATGCAAAAATTTTTGCTGTGTGTTCACAACATGGAGCCTCAGCCTTAGGGAGCCTTCACACGGAGTAAACGCGCGTGTATTTTTGTAAAATACACGTGTAAAAATAAGACTCCCATTGACTTCAATGTAAAAATACGCCTGTAAAATGTCATTGAAGTCAATGGGAGTCTTATTTTTACATGTGTATTTTGCAAAAATACACGCGCATTTACTCCGTGTGAAGGCTCCCTTACATTAAGCGCCCTGCAGACGACCATACGACTGCTCAGTGTGCTGGCCCATACATTTCTATGAGCCCGTACACATGATTGTGAATTTCATGGTCCCGTGTGCAGGCCGACAGTCCGGTCTGCAAGTTATGGGGCATCTCCAATTCCTGTTCGATTTTACCTCCGTACTTTTGCGGTTCCTATTCAGGGGTTGCAGAAGCACAACAGGTGGCATATGGAGAACATCCGTCGTGTGCACCCAGCTTTAGTCCCTGTTTTTTTGCATTTTAGCAAACTATAAAACTGGCTCTGTTGTGACTCCTTGTAACCTCTGCTTAGTTGCAGACGAAACAGATTTACAGGGGTAACATGGTTTTGATGTAATGGGATTGTTCAATCTACGGTCCATGTGGCTGCTGAGCAGGTGGTGGCCATGTAATACATGATGGAGGTAATTCTGGATGGCAGTGACTTTCACCCTCTTTATAAGGCCTTTGCACTAATGGATTGTGTAGCTATAGGACCGTATATACGCATATGATTTTTCTTATTTCCAGTTGCTCATATAGCACCAGCATATTCTGCAGGGCTGTACAGAGATGACTTACTAAACCCAGTGATAGTCACAATGTAATTTCCTTGGCTTAGAGAGTGGAGTCCTGAGCAAAAGAGGTCTCTGAGCTTCGTATGGGTTAATGGGTCACATCCGCACTAACACCTGCAGCACCCAATAGACAATGACTATAGAGGGTTCCATCAGGTTTCCGTCGTGTCCATAATCTTTGGACATTTTACCTTTATAGGACCATCGAACAATCTTTTACGGAATTTGCGTTTTATACGGGGGATCTCGGCTCCGTTCGTGCAGGCGCCGTCCACACGATCCATAGACCTGACTATAACACACCATTGTACATGGAGTTGTAGAAGATTTGGATGCAGATCGCCTCTCTTGCTCTGACAAGTTTGATGAATAGTGCGCCATGAATTAAGATTTCTCGGTAACCTTGTCATTTCCAGAGGCCAGCCATGCTGTCATAATATTATGCTATGTTATTGTGTCTGACAGCGACAAATAGGATCAAGTGACATTATCTGACATTGCTTCTTCTTTTCGCTATTCTGCGTAGTTTGCAGATAAATCTGACGATGGCGCTTTCATGTCACGCTGACGCTATTGTATTACTGTACTTGCGGGAAGTCGGCATGGTAAGGATTCGGCGCCTTCCCTGCGGGATCCTCATTACAAATCCAAGCACATTCACATTAATGACATTTACTTGCTTAATGCAGAGAGGTGGTGGAGGGGAAGACCCAAAAACGTCTCGTATAACAGATATAATATCAATATCTTGGATTGGCTCGCTTCATTGATGCAGCACATCCAGTTGATCCTGATACTGTTTGGATTTTTTTTCATCTCGCTACATGTTACTCAAATGTATCGATGTATCGTTGAATATTACCTATGGTTCTATATGGCATTTTTGGTAACTGCGGGTGGAGGTTGTTGGTTTGGGATCATTTTGATGGTAAATTCCAAGAAAAATTACCTAATTAATATATATTAATCAGTATTTTTCTCCATAATCAAACAAATAGGCAGAATGGGAATGGTCTAACGTCCCATCCGGAAATGCAAGGACTGACTGGAGAGGAGATAAATGGAGATTCTCAATGGATTGTGTAGACTTGACTTGTGCCAGACATCTCTGTACTCTGTTACCCCACAGGACCTATTTCTTTCTTGAGATCTAATAATCCATCACTTCCATGCCCGTTGTGCCCGTATCCCAGGAGCCATCCAAAATACTACTTACTAAAGACATAGGGAACCATAGCAGAGAATGAACGAAATCCGGGGACAAGACACAGCAGCGATCCTTACACGTCTATGCAGTGTAGATTTCTATATTATTTCTATTTCTTCCACTTCTGCTTTAGTGTTTCCGTATTCCTATAGAAAGTCCATGAAGTATTTCGGCTCCAATGTACAAAGGGAGTCCCTGGATATAAAGCTGTGACCGTCAGGGAATGGATTGTTATACAGGAGGGAATCTCTGGAGGATTTGATGTCTCTGCATCTGCTCTTCACTATTAGCTGAACGTTCATTGTTAGGCCGAGGCTCCACGTTGCAACTTTTTTGTTGCGTTTTTTTTATACCATTGCATTGTGCAAAAGGGAGAGTAAGCTGTGGCCAGAACCTTCCCGATCTTCCCAAAGGATTTGCATGTAAAATATATAACTTATCCTTTTTTCCCTGACTGGAGGGTTGTCTGGTTCCTCTGAAATTGTGCAGGACTTCAAAATCATGGCTGCTTTCTTCTGCTCAAGAAGTGACCTCATGTCCGTTGATCTCATGGCGACCCTGCAGCTCAGTCCCATTCATTTTAATGTGACTTTGCATGAGACCCACGTGCGTGAGATCACTTCCTAAGAAGAAGAAAGCAGCCAAGTTTTCAGGGTCCCGCACAACCTCTTTAGGCTGAAGTTGAGGTTACGGAAATGCAGCTGTTGCAGATTTTGCTACGTTTTTTTGTTCCAAAGTCAGGAGTGGATTAAGCAGAAGGGAGAAGTATCAGAGATTCCTATATATGTCCCTTTCTTTTTGTAGTATTTTGCTCCAATTAAAGAAAAATACAATTGTAAAAATAGGATAAATCTGCTTTGCATTCCCATATCACACCGCTCCGATACCAAACACATTGAGATTGTGAATCCATATTAAAAATCTTGAGACATAAGTAACTGTTACAAGATCATGAACTTAGAACCTGAACGGAACTTTGGTTTTTAGAATGTTCCATTGTAAACCATTCGCTAAAACGTAACCTCTTCTTGGACAGGTTGGACACGAGTGGCGAGCTATGGAGTGAGCACCAGAACGATAAACTGATGGACGGCCAGGACGATCGCGAGTCTGCCACCCAAGCAGCCTCCACCCTAATGATTAATGGGATCAGAGGAAATGGTAAGATTGTTTCTAGGTTACTGGCAATGCATTTATGGGTAAAATATACAATAATCTTCCTATATGGCCATGAAACAATATCCTACGCTTTATGGAGGCATTTGTGTAGATCCCCTTTCCCTCGGTCGCCGTCTATGATGTTAATACATTTCTAATTAAGTCCCTATTTTATTCCTAACAAAAGGTAAGTGGGGTCGGGATTTGGTTTTTAAGAACATGCCCACACATAGGTAATGTCATTATGTGTGTTTGTATACATATGTCAGATAATTATTGATCAGATCTATATTGGAATATAATTAGTTTACATAGCCAGGGGTCCCTCTCTGCGGTGCGGAGCCCATTAACAATCCTTATCACTCATTCACGTGAATGGCTGCTAACGATCGTTAATAGCTTTTGCATTTTAGTGACTGTATCCTGCTGAGTATTGATGTTTATATACATTTATACGTTGAACAGCTTGATGAATAAAACAGCTAAAACATGGTGTCTTTCCTCCCCCTTTCTGCAGAGCCCCATGATCCGGTGGATGATGTGAAGTCCTTCGATGCTGCAGATGCTCCTGTCACATTTCCAGCCTTAAATCAGAAAGAAATCCATGCCTGTCACCGAGCATTGCCACCCATCATTTCCAAAGAGCCTTGCTTGCTGAGTCCTCCGTCTCCGCTCCATTTGCCAGATACAGCAGAACATGTAAGCAGCGACCCATCAGCTCAGGCCATATCCTTGACAACCTGCGTCACCAAAGGCCTCAGTTCTTGGTCTTTACCCAGCGAGAGCGAAAAAACACCTTTCACCATCATGGAACCCGGGACTATGTCAAGCCTAACCGGAGACTGCTTGATGCAGCAAAGTCGGACTTGCTTGGGATGTTTTATAGAAACCAAGGATGGAGTAGACCCAGAACCGGGCGTCAGTCTGAAAATGGGAGATATAAGTAGAGACTATGACACGTGTCCAGTTTCCGACATGGGAATTCACTGCATGAGTACGGCCGACAGTCTAAAATATGGCGACCAACTGCTCTCCGACCAGCTCCTGAGCTTCCCTGTCCATAAATCACAAGAGTCTGATAAAAGGGACCATGACAAATCTGACAGCGATTCCGAGGACCCCACCCAAAAGAACTACTATGATGGTTTACTACTGGACAAATGCAATGGAGACGAGGCCCTGCTGGCCAACCCCAACCAAGAATGGGGCTACTTTGAGTCCTTTATTAGCGAGAGTAAAATCGAGCTCCTCGACCTGTGCTCCAAAAACGAGCTTTCCGTCAATTTGTTCTCCGAAGAAGATGTGGACAATTACATGTTCGATGACGACGATTCTACGCTCGGCAGCGATGTGTGTTCCTTGAAAATCAGGTACGAGTCATTTCAGGACAATGTCAGAGAGAAGACAAACGCCCTCCAAGAAGATGCTCAGTTTAATTTCTTCCCAAGTGTCTTCACCAATTGTCCCAAGAGAGAAAGCAAAGGGTCGAAAAAGAGGTTAGCCGACCCTTCCCAATTCAAACTGGAAGAAGGCGGCATATGGGAAGACGATGATGAAGAAGAAGATGAAGAAGAAGAGGTGGACGGTGTAAAATCTGGCTTAACCAAGACCTGTGGAAACATGGACGTGGTGCAGTACATAAGCACCAAGAGAAGCCATTTTCTGGATTCTGTTAATTCGGCTGAAGACTCGGGCGAGTACAGCGATGACAGCTCGTGCAGTGAATCTTCATATGACGTGCTAGGAGACATCAAGGACTGTACCAGATACCTATCACGTGAACACTCTCACTCCCTGATCCAACCGAATTACGGTCTGAGGGTGAAGCGGAAAGTCAGATACAGCGATGACTACTTGTACGACATGGATTCATTGGAGAACGAGAAGGTTGTCGAGAAGAAGGAAGGAGCGCCAGATGGACCCAAAGAAGAAGATGACGATGACTGGTGCCCCAAGAAACGCCGGAAAGTTTGCAGGAAGGAGCCGCCGGTCATCATCAAGTACATCATTATCAACAGGTTCAAAGGAGAGAAGCACATGCTGATCAAGCTCGGAAAACTGGACGCCAACGAGACGACGGTGACACTGAGCGACGATCAGCTGGGAAAATACCAAAAGCTCGCTCCACTGAAGGAGTATTGGGAAGAAAAAAGGAGGAACTCTTCAGCCATCAGCGCGCAGAGAAGTCTTAATGGTAATGAGAACGCCATCCCACCGAGGAAGAGGAAAGGACAGCTAGCCAACCGGCACCGGTTACAGAGGATACAAACCATTGAGCAGCCGGTGACCCGGGAGATGCTCTCTTTTGACCACAGACAGGGGTGCAGTAGCAAAGACGGGGCTAGCCTTAATGAATTGCATTCTATAACTCTGGAAACCCCAAGCTGTGTGAATGGCTTACACCTAAGTGACATCGCAGAGGTGGCCCCTGTAAAATGTAGATCTCTAGAAAGGCAATTAAAATGTGCCGACCGCAAAGTGATTCGAAGAATAAAATTTAAAAGTGAAGCCAGGTTGAAATGCAAACAGCTGAAGCTGGAGCAGGCGAGTGAAGCCAGTCCTGAGGAGCCCATCGAGAACTTCCCTGCCATCGAGAACCAGGACTCGGCAGCCCTGTTAAAAGAGGAAAGCGTTCCCAGCGCGTCCGACAGCTCCCATCCATCTCAGTGCCATGCTGATAACGAAGTTAAAAATTCTCCATTTCTGCAAGCCACCTGCTCTCCCAACAAGCCATTGCCATCTGCTCACATCACTACCAACGTACCAGTCATCCCCGGAGGGTATCTACAGACTTTGTTAGATGCATCAGATTCATCTAGTGGCACTGGGATAACATACTTTGCCCCTCATCCCTTGGGGCAGCACTCAGTGAACATCATGCAGACAGAAAAACAGTTCAGTTCCCTTCAACTTGCGCAGAGCTGCGTGCTGTCCCCCCCTTCGGAGTCGGAGCTGCAGCAGTCACCCCATCACTTAGACATGGAGCAGAGCTTCCCAGACATGTGGCATGGCAAGCCCCCTAGCAGTCAGGCTGAGTTCATATCTAACCTTAGGGAAGTGTCCATCATATCGGGAGATTTTGCCGCTTCCGCTGCTGTATCCGATACAGACATGACGGCCTCTGGATATAGTCAAGTTCAAGGGAACAGCAGCAAACAGCTGTACCACAAAACGTATATGCAGGAAGGCCAGATCCAGCAGGATGACTCTTATCAGTCCTGTCATTATAACGGTGGAGATGGGCATTTCGTTTTACAGAGAGGCACACTTAGCACAGACAATGGAAGGCTTATTAGTTTTGACTCAGTGGGCTCATTGTCAGTTAGTTCTAGTAATTACAGCTCTTTAAGCATGAAATCCTGTGAAAAGGATGGAGACGATGAGATCAGTGACGATTTCTTAGCTCATTGCAGCCCCAAACTCGTAATCCAACAAAGCATTGATGAGATCACCCCGCTGAAGGAGTCTACCGACCTTCTGGACATCTCCAACTTCACCCCGGACAAATTCCGCCACTCATCCCTATCAGAGATGTCCCCGCCAGATACTCCCAACCTCTCCCCTCAAATCACCGCCACAGATGCAAAGTCCGTAGGGAACATAAAGGCTTTTCAAAATGGCGCCCAGGTAGTGCTTAACGGACCCGAGAAGCCCAAGTGGAACTGTACTGTTCTTCCTCCGCAGGAGCAGACCAATAGCGGCTTTGCGCTAAATAACCACCAGTTTCAGTTTCACATGTTCAATGATGAAGATTCGGTCGGCGTCCTGGAGAAAGGTCCATGTTTGCCAGCCTTCGATGAGTCTGCTGTTCCCGTCCATGCCAATGGCAAAGCCTCAAAATCAAAAAAGAAACTGTCTGCTAGCAAAAACACAGGTGCCAACCAAAGTTCTTCTCCAAAAAGTAGCAAGAAGAAAACCCCTAAAGCCTGCAAGGGGGCCGACAAAACCCAAACAAAGACTCCTCGACAAACAGCCCCCAAAACACCCAAGAAAGGGAAAAACGCCAACAGTGAAAAAACCCAAAGTGCAGGCAACCGATCAGGTCTATTGAATAATGCAAGCCCTACAAAACAGGCTTTAAGTGACTGCATGCAGCTTTACGAGCCCGGCTCCTCCAAGACAGGGAAGCACATAGCTGGGGTCAACGAATGGACGCTTGATAAAGGGAGCAAGGCTCCTTGGCCTGAACCTAGAGTAGGGAACGGGAGCAATCTCCTTGACGATGATCAGAGAGAATTTGAGGAACCTTCTAACATTCTTTCCAACATCGCCTCTGGAATGGCCGATGTCCAGAGGTTCATGATGGCCTCCATGGAGCCCTTTTACAACCCCGTGGGGCCCAGCGACATCCCCGATATACTACTGTCTCCGGAGTCAAACAGCCTAAAATTGAAAACCTTGAAAATCTTAGCGGGGACACCCCAAGAGTTTAAGAAAAAGGTAAACGGCAGTGCGGTGGGGGGCTCCAAGAAGTCAACCAACAAGGGCTCAGGTAAGAACAATGCCAAGTTTGGGGTCTTTGATCCAAGCTGTCCATTAGGTTACGGAGCCAACCTTCACGCAGCCTTCTTTGATAAGAACTTCGGAAACCTCAGTATTTTAACCAATAGTGTCCCGACCCACAAAAAGTTGTATCGTCACAAATCGACGTCTAAGTCTCTGCGAGATGAAAACTGTAAAGGGAAACGGATAGACCAAGCACACAAGGACCCCATGGTCACAGCTGCATTTGAAAAACTGAGGTAATGTTGCACCAAAAGCTCTCAAGCGCATCTTTTTGTTTCTTTCCTTCGCCTTGGCTAAGCCTGCTGGTCCTTGGTTAGTTCTCTTTTTTAAAACCAATCTTCTAAAGCCTAAAGCTGCATGATAGTCATTGCCTTGCAAATAAAGAAGAGGCTGCGCATGACCAATGCTAACAAGCTACCTAAAATCACCGGGTCCTGACTTGGCTGGGTTGTACACTGACTGAAGGCTAACAAGAACTTCTATTTTCTGCTCTTTGGCTTCTTTGTTTCCATTTTCAGCTTCTTTGTTTCTAATGCAAAGATTTACTTTGTTTCTTTTTTCTTTTTTTTTTGTCTTTTCCAAAAACCTTGTAAAAAAAACAAACAAAAAAGGTACAAAAAGGAAAATTATGCATCGGAGTCTATCGGATGGGTTAGGTTCGCGCGGTCCCACGATGTGTTCTTCGGCTCCCCCTGCTGCACATTCACCAGATCTGCATAGGAGATTGGAAACGCGTTAAAACTCTTTTTTTCTCGTCCACCTACTGTAATGAGCTGACACCAAGCGTTTTTTTTTTTTTTTTTTTTTTTTCGAGAATGCATTCGAAGCAGAACAACAACAACAAAAAAAAAAACTTTTTGAATTACAAAAAAAAAAATAGACTTTCCTTTTTTTTTTCTAGAAAAAAAAAAATTACATGGATGTTTCTGTTTTTTGTTTCTTTGGAGAAATAATATATGCCTTGTGGTTTGTTGATCTGTTAAGTGCTGAAATCCAGGGTTTACATTGTGATGACTTGTATGAAGGGCAGCTTAATCTGGTATTCTCTGTGAAAGACTGTTTCTAAAGTCATACTGTTGTACAGTAGTTAATGCACTATTACAACCCACACAAGAAATCGTGCCAAACTCTGATCTGTGACTGTACATATTTTTATTAAATATATATATAATATATATATATATATATATATCTATACATATATACATATAGACACAAATATATATGACTGCATTTCATCGGTGGGTATTCTCAGTCTGGATCTGAGCCTTTTGCTTGACTGCAAACATTCCAAAATCCATAGAAGAAGTCGCCCGAGAAATAAAAGCACCTGAGAAACCTAAAGTGACCATTATTGCGGGGATATACTGGAACCTAGTGACTATAGTGCCATATTCTCTTACCTCATATCATAGTCTGATTGCCAGCGACACGCTATTAGTTTGATATCATCGACCAACCCACCGAAGACCAAAGGTGACAAAGAATCGGAATCCCTTTGTCTTCATCTCATTCCTAAACCTTTCAGCACTGACGTGCGGAGCAATATGCTGCAGGTCCCCGTTATTTCGGGGACATAGCTAAGTCTTAAGTACTGCACAGACTTTGATTCCTAATGCCAGTATTTTATATAAAGCAATGCTTCCTAAAAGCAACTTCTGTATTATCTCTGTAGCCTTTCCTTTAGAATAGAGCGAACAGAAAGGTTTCCTGCACTTTGACAGGTTTGTCTTTCTAGACTGAGCCAATGACTAACCTATATAGATATATATACGTCTATACGAGCAGAACGTCCTTTATCTCTCCCCTCCCCCCGAGAAGACAAATCCACGGCCTTTTATATTGAACAATCATATAGCCAGACTATAAGCAGAAAACAAAAGAATATGTGTTTATAAGAAATTATTGTATCACTTTTATTTGACGTAATGTTAATTTATTGCTCACTTTTTATTGCATGTTTGACCATGTCCTTATAGGAAGGGGTTTTTACCTGACCCTATGATATATAGGATAATATGATGTTGGTTCTACAGCTGCACGTCTTGTAAGACAATTGTGGATCGATGTATCCGAGCTTGCGGTTTACACAAGATATGCACATTGTACATATCATTATTGCAAAAGCCATGAAAACCTGGAAACAAGGCTCAGTGTGAACACGGTACCCCGAATTTTCAGAGCTTTGGCGGAGCTGTCAGATCTGTCTGTGACATCTGACGGATATTTCCATACAATAGATGTCCTGGTGTGGCCCTTGTCTATCACACGTCTTGGAATCTAACCGTGACACGAGTATTCTTATGCAAATTTCAGATTTACGTCTTAGGCCGACTTCACGCTGTGTTTTTTGCCTCTTTATATGGGGTTTATCCTTTCATGGCCGTGCAGTGGCGATAGAGATGCTCACGCTGCTGCCATATTGCAAAATTGGAAAAAGCATCATTCACCGATTACTATGGGAGGGAGATTGCAACAGAAAAATCAGTGCCAAAAACGCAGGGTGAATTCTCCCTTACAAAGAGCTTCCACGCTATTGGGATTTTTTTCTTACAAATGTCGGTTCATTGCTCTATTCTAAAATTGAAAACCAATCGTTGTATGTACAGGTCATTGGCAGACCTTAGGGTGCGTTCACACGGGACTGCAGAATTTCCAAGTAGAAAATACAAAGGATTTTACACTAAGTGAGATTTTAGGAAATCTCCAAAAAATATGTGCCAATGCAAATTTCACCTTGGATTCTAGCTTTTGCAATGCAATGCAATTCATAAAAATAGTTTTGCATATTATGTGTTTCCAGATTTGCAGCCCCTTGTGAACATCCCTTTGCAAATGTATTGTTGCCTTGTACCGCTGAGCTGCACTGTCACAGGGACATTATATGGATCCAAATCTCCATCACTTGGATGTTCTTACTGCTTTACGATGTCGATGGATTTTTGTGGTTCCTGAATTGCTTCTATCCTGGCCAAGATGGTCGATAACATCAATTTCTCTATGTCTAATGTTTCTCTCCAGGCTACGGCTACACCAGGACTTTGGCTGGGACTCCAAAAGATGGCTGTGTCATCCTGATACTGTTGCAATGTGATTCCATTCATTGACATGAGTGACGGGGTCACGGGGCGACACAATGATCTCGTGAGTCATAGCCAGAGCCGCCATGTAGCCCCAGCCTAAAACTATATAGAAGAAACCTTATGTGTATTTGGAGGAGTTTTCATTTACAGTAACCAACTTTTCTGTGCCGGATTGGAGGGAATTGACATTCTATTGGTCAGGGCTGAGTCGTCTTGGTCAGGTTCAGTCTTTGTTCAGCTGCCACAGCTATAGTCATTGATGTCATACATGTTATACATATCCCTGGCCAATAGTGATATTGTGATCCACCTGCATGAATATAATGGTTAAAGAGAGCTTGTCCAGGCTAAAATATTATTTTTTTCATTAGGCCAGGGGAGATAAAACAAGGCCATAAGATACTCACCTGTCCCGGGTGCTCCGGAGTCCTCCCAGCACGGTTCGGTCCTGCTGTGGATATCCTCACCGGTGGTGACTTCCCCGGGTCCTTCCTTAGGCCATGGAGGGCAATGACGTGCGGAGGAGACTTCTACCAGAAGACACCAAGAGCTGCAGGACCACAACGTACTGGGAGGCAACGGAGCACCGGGTATACTGTATGTATTGGCTTTCCCCCGTCTTATTAAAAAAATACAATGTTATCCTGGACAACCCTTTAGGGCTCTGTTCCCATCTGTGTTGGTTATTTCCATTGTTCTGTTCCATCATAAGAGCAGAACAACTAAAATAAGAGGAGTGCCCGATCCCGTACACGATACCACCAGACCCCAACAGACCCCATCGACTGTAATAGTTTTCATGGGGTTTCTTGGGCGAAATATAATGAGGATTCTGATGGAGACGTCCTCCTCCTCCTCCCTCTCCTCCTCCTCATCCTCCTCCGACTCCTCCCCATTCCCCGACTTCTCGTTACTGATTATTCCCAGATAGATGGGTCCAGTCATCGGGGAGTCTTGGGACGCCGGATCTGTGGCAAAGCAGGACGCTTATTTTTTCTGTGTCCTGCCCCGATCTCTGCCTCCCATTGAAAATCAGCAGCAGATTCCACCCAGTGACAGATGTGAACAGAGCCTAAGCTGAAACTAGAGACGCGGACAACTGGTGGAACCATAACATTACTTCTCTGTATGGAGCTATTGGATGCAATGTTACACCCGGCATAAATCCAACCCCTTATTAGACCTCGTGCACACACACCCTATGACACAACCTGCAGAGTCATACAGGGCACTATTATGGCTGTATATAGGTCTCTGCGTTACCTTTGCAGGTCTCCCATTTCCTACTCGAGCTTCTTTTTGTCAAATTGTTTATGACTCCAATATATAGAAAATGATGGAACATTCCCCTAGAGTATAATGGGGGGATTTACCAAGACCGGTCTCCGGTAGCCGCCCCCACACCGACCCCTTCAGAATAATGGAGAGAGGGGCGTACAAGGATAAATTTCTCCCATAAGACCCAGCGTACTCACCTCTTCACATTTCGGACTCCTCGTACCTGTGTGCACGAGGCCTAAGGCCCCGGAAAGGCGGCCACATCTCTGAGTCTATAAAACTGTTTCTGAGCCATGTAATAAATGCTGCTGTCATTGGATCATTGATGCCTACGACATAGAACGCTGTACAAGTCAGATCTTTTATGCATAGTTTTTTTGGGAAGTTCTTAAGTTGCCACAGGACTCTGAATAAGACGGTGTCGTGTGGTCACAGCCGCTGTGGTGTGGCTGGGCGGCCATGTCAGCCATCACAATGTCCATTAATTCATTGGAATTTTTCAACAACACCAATAACAATGACTTTTAATGGGATACCGCGGCGGTTCCAGTTTTGTGGCTATATCTTGGCCGTGTCATGGGCGCACCATGTGGTTAAATCCTTTGGGTAAACTGTAGAAGCATTAGAGAATCTCACGTCCTAGAAATACCCTGAATCCACCCTATGATATACATATGATATTACCTTTTATTGCAATATGCATACCAGGGCGTTTGTGCAATGAATTGATGTCCTTCTATGTAGATCTCCTATCACAGCAATGGTTTACATGGATGTTCTTAGTATCGTGGGCTCCTGATACAAGATCTATTACATAGACATATCTGTTCACTGACTTATCCATTGATGATGTTGTTTGCACCACTGAAAGCTCCTATAATGTACAAGTGCGCAGTGCCAATGTAATTCCACCTCGATGTGGTTTTATAGACAGAGGGATATATTGCAATTTATCTGCAGACTTAATATGGAAACAAAAACAAGGGAAAGTTATTTTGCACCCAATGACCAAACCTTATGTGTCGACATATCGCTGAAAATACACCGAGCTTCATATCTGACATATCCAAAGATGTCCCGGGATCCGCCTTCCATGTTTCTATCTGAATCCTTATGTACAGTCACTTGTTACTATTGTCATTTTATGAACATTTTTTGCAATATACTTTATTATCCTGATTGACATCCTGTTTGCACAACACGGGCTCTAAAGTTCTCCCTAGCAAGGCTTCCACATGCATTCTTTACTATGGATATCTCCATTTTTATTGCTAGATCTGCGATTCTAGTAACTTATATAAAGTGGAAATCTCATCCACTGTTGTAGTTGGTAAAAATTGGAGATTCAGCTTGTTCACTTTGACCGCGGTGACACTTGTTAGAGCTTTGCTAGGGATAACTTTAGAGCATGTTTTTAGAAGGAAAATAGGTTCAACTATATTACAGAAATGTTCAGCGAATATAATATTCACAAAACAAAGTGATATGGAACGTAAACCTGTTACATCTGTTCAATGAGCCCAGAAGCGTCAGCTCTATAATATACAGTGGGAACCTTCCATTATTAATGTATTTATGCATGATATCTTTTATTTAACACATTTTCTGTATTTTTCATATACTTCGGCCGAGACCATGAAAGATATTGATCACTTGGGCAGTTGTTATTTTGCTTAGCCCGGTGTTCGGACTGTTTAGTCTTTAGTCGCCGTGCTAATATTTGGTCGCACGCTGATGTATAATAGGGGATGCGTCTATAGAAATCTGCAGCAGCCGTCATGCCGAAGCTGGTGGGCGATGACGCCACATTTGCAGATAGTAACACAGTCTCTATAGAGAGGGCGCTAGTGACACCTAAAGGCATAATACAGGTACTTTGTAACCAGTCATATCTGTGCAATGTCTAATATGTGATCACGTTGAGATCATTGTCATACGACATATAGATTCTTTTGCCTTTGCAATGTTGTGTTCATACAATTAGTTCTGCATTCTAAAGTCTTATTCACACGTCCACATTTTGCAGAAATATGACCGCACTATTCACCTCCTTCTCATTTACAGACGGCGTGCTGCCTGCGGTTGATCCAGATCAACTTTTTTGTTTGTACATCTCTGGATCTGCGAAAAACGGACGACACCTGGAGGTCCCATTGACTTTCATTGGTATGATATACTGTAGCCATTATACATCAATGCACAAACGACACGCTGCCATTGTGTTTGTGCGGACCTGCTGTCTGTGAAAGAGAAATGGCCAATGGATGAAGGACATTGGAATGAATGATATACGTAATGGAACACATATATGAAATGCGGACATGTGAATAAGGCCTAAGGCTGGAAACATACATGCACATCAATGGCATGTGTGATTTCAGGCTAAAGCTCCTGTCTATACTGCTATAATACATTGCTATGGAAGAGTTCCCACAAGGAAGATGCTGTTAACCCTTTGTAATGTGACCTGTACTAGCATGGATGTGTTATTCTCTATGATTTCCACCATTGCCACACTTTCTGTTGCGACTCTCCCATCCATAGGAGAAGTTCTTGTAGAAACTCCTAGGCTTGTCACTAAAAACTAATCCCATTCAGATACATGGAAATAAGAACAATGAAGATCTCTGTATAAGGCTGGATTCACATGGGGCATTGGGCTGTGCTTTTGTTGTTGGTGAAAAATCCTGTTACTTGAAAGTCTATAAGACGTTGCGTTCTACATACCAAGCGGTTTTGTTTGTGGGGGGGCTATGGGAAATAGTCTATGGCGCATTAACATAACTGGAAACAACTGTGTATATAAAGAAGGAGAGATTGATACAAATGAATCCAGTGGAAAATTTCATGAAATCTATGAATCATACGTTGCAATTTGCATTTTCTTCAAGTCTTAGGGTTCATTCACATGGAGTATTTCGGCGCTGATTTTGGCACGGAATCCGCCTCAGAATCAGCATGGAAAAAAAAGCCTCCCATTGACTTCAATGGGTTCCGTTTTCCGTGCGGAATCCATTGAAATGAATGGGGGAAAAAAGACTCCCGTTGATTTCAGTGGGTTCCGTGCGGAGAATGGAATGGGAGGCCTTTTTTTCTACGCTGATTTGGATACAGATTCCGCGCCAAAATCAGCGCCAAGATACTCTGTATGAATGGACTCTTAGGTCAACTCGGTTCACGCGTTAGTCAGATTTACGGCTTGAACTTCATGCTGGGAGCGGGACTCTTACCAGTATAGTTCCCTATGATGATGGAGTCCCTGTCCCGTACCAATTACAGTACACGAAACACGGTCGTGTGCCACCACCCTTATAGGCAAGTGCATAGATAAAAATGTCAGAACAAAGCACCCGGAGCACCACTGACCCCCAAAAACTCTACAGAAAATCTCAAACAAAAAAAAGCTCATTGAACTATAGACTTTCAGGTAACCCCATAGCACACAAACACCAGGAGAAAGTGACGTCTATGAAACCAGCCTTATGTTGAGATTCTTGTTCCGCTTCCATTAATCCTCTTCTATTATTTTGGGAGATAAAGCGACACCTTACTGGTCTATAATATTGGGCCTCATGTACACAGCAATATTGGAGTTCTGTCCAAGCTGTACTAGAGCAGCCATGGTTGTCTGCAGGGCCAGAATACGCCATATACCATCACACACTGTATTAGGAGATACTGTCTTGTAGGAGCATGGCTTCTAGAATATCTTTGTGCTGTTCGGAGGCACCAGATGGCGGCATATGGCGTATTCATGGCTTTATAGTACAGAACCACAGGGACCGCACCATGAGGCTCCACAACTCTTTGCCAATACCATCGCTTTGACTTCGGGGACACAATGCGAGAACTATAGATAAATCCAACAGAAACTCATTGGTTAGAGTTACTTTCCTAAAGCTGTATTACCCCTCACACAGACAAAATCTACAAAACTGCTTCCAGCATTTGTAAAACCAAAATTCCCATTTCATCATGGAGTCTTTAGGGAATTGGAGCGCATGCTGCATAAAGTTTATGGGCCAATGTAGAGAACTGAGAGGGCATATCGGGGGTCTACAATGTGGTCAATGGTGAGGTTTGCTTGTCTGAAGACTCAGAGATTATGAGATGAGCGTTGTGGGGAAACATTAAAGGGGCTTCTGAGACTAAAATATCGTTGGTCTATCCTGGGGGAGGGGAGAATATTGGTAGGCTTCTCAATGATGAGATGTGGCCCTTGGGAAGTGCTGCAGCCCCTTCTTTGGGTTTGTGACATCGTGTTCATAAGTCACTGGATTGAGCTGCAATACTAGCCCAAGTGCTACACAATGCCCAGTGCCATGTCTGGTCTACAGGCAAGAGGCCATAAGCTTATCAATGAGGGTAGTGGGAGGTAGACCACCATTAATCTGATACCGGTGACCTATCCTAAGGACATGTTATCATAACTAAACTTCTGAACAAGTTTTCATTTTCGGGCAGCGTTTGTGTCATTGCAAAATGTTGTCATACAATTGTTCCTCCTTCTATGAAACCTTTATTCTCTCTCCTGTTTCTCTATTGCCATCTGAAATCCGTACACGAGTGTGGATGGGATATTGTGTAATGCAGGAGAGGTTAGTCTGTAGGGGCAAAGGTCAAATCAAATTGTTACATCTCAGCTCAGACATTCTAACACTTAGAACAGTGATCTCAGTGTCATATGAAAGATGAGAGTCTCCTGATATAGATGTTCTACCTGTATTATGTCCAGAGATATCACTAGACTGTTATCAGCTGATAATATCTCTGGATATAATACAGGAAGAACTACAAATCTCAGCTTTCCTATGACACTAAAACCTGTGCCTGAGATATAACTAGTTGTAGTGCCCCCTTCCCCGGCCTCAGCTTTCCTGCATTACACCTGTACTCCAGTGAGACCCGGCGCCAATAAAAGAAGAGACACAAACGCTGCAAGAAAATCTGTCCTTGTTCACAAGTTTCGGTTCGCTTTCAGTCCTTCAAAGCCTTTGTCTAGAAATCTGAGTCCTAGCAATGCCCTTGAGCTCATCTAAGTTACCATTGGACTATATAGGCAGCCACACCTACGGCCATAGAACCAGAATCAGATGTCCTCTTTAAATTTTCCTTTTTTCTGTTTTAGGCCGGGGCCCTATGGGTCGGAAACACCATGGGAAAAATTGCAGCGTTTTACAGTAATTGCAAAGTGGATGGGATTCATGCAAATCCCGTGCCCACTCTGCACAGCGCAGACATGCTGCGATTTCCAAATCCGGCACGGTTTTGGAAATCGTAGCATGTCAATTATATCTACGAAAACGCTGGCAGCTTCCCGTAGATATAATGGTAACAGAAAGTCCGCGGAGGAAAACTCTGTGAACTTTCTGTTCACAGCGCTACAAGTAGAACCGTGATGCATTCGTGCCGCGGTTTTTCCTGCAGCGCTTTATCGTCCCGCGGGGCAAATTCTGATGGACCTATTTTTTTTCATTGATATTAAATCTATAGGTATCTGGTTTTATCGAGCTTTATGCAAGTGCTGTGTCCTCCTAATCGTTGACCCTGCTTTCCATCTACATAGTAATATCTGTGCATTGTTATTGCTGTTTTCTCCCATTGGAAGCTGCAATACCGTGCGTAGCCACTACTATGTATCTGACAAGCAGTGTAAGCGAGGAAGAGGATAGTCAGAGCCAAATCCCACTGATCTGATATTGAAGGATAGGCCATCCATAGTGAGAACTCGGAAAACCCTCTTGGCTTCCCATAAGGCAGGCATCATTGAAAAACGCACATCAAATATTAAAAATTTTGGATTAAAAATACAAATCCGGAGCTTTTTTTCAATTTGGTTTTAGATGCATTTTACATTTCTTTTGCAGCATTCCAATCTGCAATATATAAATGCACTGTGTGAATAGGTGGGATAGTAGTGACAGCACCAAGTGACTGCAAGTCTCAAGCTACATCATTGATTCAGATTTAGAATACAGCAGCTACATCTCAATAGGGCAACAATGTATATATAATGTATTCCTGACATCACATGATAGATGCTAGCTAAGCCCCATCACCAAATCTGACCATTTACCCTTCGTACCCCAGCATTTATTATAAGACCTAACTCACCCCCTGTATACACATAGACAAAACACATTCTTTTTTTTTTGCTACAATTCTAAGCTGGAATCCATTACGTTCCGGAGATTCATCGTCGCCCCCTATACCAATCACAACGCTATCGCCAGCAGCGTGACTTACTAATGCCAACCTGACCCCCAAATCAGAACCACACACAGGTCCCCTAAAAACCTCGCCGCCATGTTCGCCATCCCATTGGCCTTCTATCATCCGCTTCTTTCGACTACAGAATTTTGAATGTATTCCCTTTTTTTTTTTTGTTACTTCTCATTGCATGCACCTTTACGAGTTGTTACCGTTCTTGTTTAAGCTGTGCAGTCCCGGGTGAGGTTTGTTCTACATTATTTCTCACAACGACCTCCCGGCAAAAAAAAAAAAAACAAAACGAAAAAAAAAGACAAAAATGTTAAAAAAAATCGTAAAAAAAAATGACTATGAAATAAAATAAGGGGTTTCAAGGTGCTAAAGATGCGATTGGGTTTGCAGTCCTCTCCTTCAGTATTACAGTAACTCATGCAGGCCCCATTATATGAATGTAACGACAAGATGTTTTTTTTGTTTTAAGATGAACTTCTGCCAATGTTGATCGTTTTTTGGGTTTTTTTGTTTGGTTTTTTTTTTTTGCCTTTTCTTTTAGAATAAGCTTTATAAATATCTGTAGAATCAATCGAAGTCTAATTCTTTAAGGGATCACTCGAAGACGCCTACAAAAAACAAAAAACAAAAAAAACTTGTATATTTTTAAGTGTGCCAATTTGTAATATATTTTGTAAGTGTATATTTTTCTTAGAGAAGTGCTGTGAAGTGTCTGTATGTGTGGGTATTCCTTTACTGGCACCCTGGGGATGTCGCTAAAAGGATGTATATTTAAAGGTTCCTGGTTTTAAAAACCAAAATACAAAGAAAAAAAGTTACATTTTGTTGGAGATTTTGTAATAAAAAAAAAACAAACAACTATTGTGAAAGAGTGTAGTGATTTCGTGTAAAGATTCATTGAGAATTTTGTGAGCTCTTTGCTGTTTTATAGATTCCCTTGTAAATTATTCTTGTAAGATTTGAGGTTTTGTTGTTCTTGTTGCAAAGTTTTTTCAATATTTGTGATTGATCCTGTATGGTGATAACGTCACATTGTTAACATGCTGAGTTTTGGTATATTGTTTATGGAATAAATAAAAACAAACTGTTCTTAATTTCAAATTCTCGTTTCTTTCTATTTTTCTCATTTTATTGCTGTGGAATTGGGTCCTACATGTATATATATGCCTATTACTAGCCATACAGCCCTGGGCAAGTGACCCTGTCACTGCTGGAACCTTGGACATTGCATAGGTGGCCATACATGTTCATGCTAGATGTTGGTTATATCTTGGAATCTGTTATATCTATGTACATAGGTATTTATTTGGGGTGGGGGGGATTTGGTGTCTCTCTCACTTTTCACATTATTTCCTAAGATCTACATCAAAAACACCCAGCTTTACTTTCTCTGTAGGAGATGGTTTTGTGCAGACCACGCAATAGGCCCAACATAGTAATAAGACTATAAGACTCTTCTCAGCCCAGTAACGTTATGTGCCTTACCCTTCGTTCACATCTGCATTTGGTAATCCGTTTGGGGGAGTCCACATGGGGACCCACCTGATAGGAATACCAAACACAACTGCAAGTGGTGTGTGATGAAAGCACATGGACCCCATAGACTATAATGGGGTCCGTGTGCTTTCACTGGCACACTGTTTGCAGTTGCGTTTGGTATTCCGTTCGGGGGGGGGGGTCCTCATGCGGACTCCCCCAGACGGAAGACAAACGCTGATGTGATCGAGCCCTTAAGGTGGTCGCAGACCTCCTAAGAAGATGCACAGGCTGGATATGGCTGCAGATCGACCCATGGGGCCTTAGCCTTATGCTTGGTTCACATCTGCATTGGTAATCCGTTTGAGGAATCCGCATGTGGACCCCCTGAATGAAATACCGAATGCAACTGCAAGCGGTGTGCAGTCAAAGCACATGGACCCCATAGACTATAATGGGGTCCGTGTGCTTGCTGCGCGCTGCCCGCATGAATCATACTTTCCTATCTGCATGTTCCCTACAGAGATCTGGCAGCAAGCACACGGATCTCATTATAGTCTATGGGGTCCATGTGCTTTGACTGCACAGCGCTTGCAGTTGCGTTCGGTATTTCAGTCGGGGGGGAGGGGTCCTCATGCAGACTACGAGTGCTGATGTGAACGAGGCCTTTTCACCATAGTGGTTAACCCTGTTCAATACTAGACCCTGCAAATCCTACTCAGTTTGTGTGAATTAGTAGTTTGCATGAAAATAAGCAGCTCTCGCGAACACGACTGCCTTATTACTTCCATAGGTTATGATAAAGTATATATATCTGGATATTCTGATTATTTTTCTAGGATTATTTATCTGTCTATAAATCTTCAGCATGACCTGAAATTCTGCAATAAATAAGCAGTAACATAGAATGTGACCATTACAATTCCGCGCCATTTTGCTCCGTGCGAATTCACCCCAAGGGGAAATCTAACATGGGTGAGGTCAAGGTCCGGGTAAATTAGGATTGAGGTTCAGTAGGAGTCAACTATGAGCCAGGTGCGAGATCTATCCTCAGTCTGCAGGTAAGACATGGCCGTCCCATTAAATGATCCTGAAATCCTGAGCCGGTGCCAGTTGTTTCCAGCTGTAGTGAGCGGGTGAACTATAGCAGGGTGCAGGATGATGATGATGATAGGACCAGGGATTGGCGCTGCCATAAGCTGCTGATGTTCCCTTGTGATGTCTGACCTATGTCACCCCCAGGAAACCCTCTGAAACATGGACAGGACACACTCGCGGATGGCTCAATGTTGCAAGGGAAGAGCGTCATACATGAGATATCACACGTGCTCAGGAGGACTTTCTTGCATCCTGGGCTTTTGGGTACAAAGATAACAGAACCGACCATTTAGGTTTAGAAACAAATCTTCTTTTCTTTTCATTATTATTTCATAGTTTTGTCGCTTTTTCACACCAACATTTCCGTGCGGGGAGAAAGCTGCGGACGCCAAGTCGGAAATAAATTGATTAGTTTATTAATTAAACAAGTAAATCTTTTATCCCCCTCATGTAGGAAGCGTAATGAGCGTCTCCGATCTGGTGATCCTGACGGAGACGTGCGCGTCAGCTGGGCGGCGAGTACTAAGCGCCCTTCATAATCTACAATGAGATATAATGAAAAACTAAGCCCTGCTTCTCAATATGTGCTGATTAAATGTCACACAAATTAAAAATAAAACCTGCGGTGTGTCACTGGCGAACCTGGGAAAACGCTATCTGCAGAGCTCGCAGGGGCTTATACGCGCCAGGAGCCTCCATGTGTGGACGGAAACTTATTTGGGCAATAACTTTCTAACTACTGATTTACTGAATATTGTTCTCCAGCAAGGCATAGTATATACAGCACCGGTAGGATATACAACAAGGCATAGTATATACAGCACCGGTAGGATATACAACAAGGCATAGTATATACAGCACCGGTAGGATATACAACAAGGCATAGTGTATACAGCACCGGTAGGATATACAACAAGGCATAGTGTATACAGTACTGGTAGGATATACAACAAGGCATAGTGTATACAGCACCGGTAGGATATACAGCAAGGCATAGTATATACAGCACTGGTAGGATATACAACAAGGCATAGTGTATACAGTACTGGTAGGATATACAACAAGGCATAGTGTATACAGCACCGGTAGGATATACAGCAAGGCATAGTATATACAGCACTGGTAGGATATACAACAAGGCATAGTGTATACAGCACCGGTAGGATATACAGCAAGGCATAGTGTATACAGCACCGGTAGGATACACAGCAAGGCATAGTATATACAGCACTGGTAGGATATACAGCAAGGCATAATACTGTGTGCAGGGGACACTATGGGACATAATACTGTGTGCAGGGGCCACTATGGGACATAATACTGTGTGCAGGGGCCACTATGGGGGATAATACTGTGTGCAGGGGACACTATGGGACATAATACTGTGTGCAGGGGCCACTATGGGACATAATACTGTGTGCAGGGGACACTATGGGACATAATACTGTGTGCAGGGGCCACTATGGGGGATAATACTGTGTGCAGGGGACACTATGGGACATAATACTGTGTGCAGGGGCCACTATGGGGGATAATACTGTGTGCAGGGGACACTATGGGACATAATACTGTGTGCAGGGGCCACTATGGGGGATAATACTGTGTGCAGGGGTCACTATGGGGGATAATACTGTGTGCAGGAGCCACTATGGGGTATAATACTGTGTGCAGGGGCCACTATGGGACATAATACTGTGTGCAGGGGACACTATGGGGGATAATACTGTGTGCAGGGGCCACTATGGGGGATAATACTGTGTGCAGGGGCCACTATGGGGGATAATACTGTGTGCAGGGGACACTATGGGGGATAATACTGTGTGCAGGGGCCACTATGGGGGATAATACTGTGTGCAGGGGCCACTATGGGGCATAATACTGTGTGCAGGGGCCACTATGGGACATAATACTGTGTGCAGGGGCCACTATGGGACATAATACTGTGTGCAGGGGCCACTATGGGGGATAATACTGTGTGCAGGGGTCACTATGGGGGATAATACTGTGTGCAGGAGCCACTATGGGGTATAATACTGTGTGCAGGGGCCACTATGGGACATAATACTGTGTGCAGGGGACACTATGGGGGATAATACTGTGTGCAGGGGCCACTATGGGACATAATACTGTGTGCAGGGGCCACTATGGGGTATAATACTGTGTGCAGGGGCCACTATGGGACATAATACTGTGTGCAGGGGCCACTATGGGGGATAATACTGTGTGCAGGGGCCACTATGGGGGATAATACTGTGTGCAGGGGACACTATGGGACATAATACTGTGTGCAGGGGACACTATGGGACATAATACTGTGTGCAGGGGCCACTATGAGGGATAATACTGTGTGCAGGGGCCACTATTGGGGATAATACTGTGTGCAGGGCCACTATGGGGTATAATACTGTGTGCAGGGGCCACTATGGGACATAATACTGTGTGCAGGGGCCACTATGGGGGATAATACTGTGTGCAGGGGCCACTATGGGGTATAATACTGTGTGCAGGAGCCACTATGGGACATAATACTGTGTGCAGGGGCCACTATGGGGCATAATACTGTGTGCAGGGGACACTATGGGGCATAATACTGTGTGCAGGGGACACTATGGGGGATAATACTGTGTGCAGGGGACACTATGGGACATAATACTGTGTGCAGGGGCCACTATGGGGCATAATACTGTGTGCAGGGGACACTATGGGGGATAATACTGTGTGCAGGGGACACTATGGGACATACTACTGTGTGCAGGAGCCACTATGGAGGATAATACTGTGTGCAGGGGCCACTAAGGGGGATAATACTGTGTGCAGGGGACACTATGGGACATAATACTGTGTGCAGGGGCCACTATGGGGGATAATACTGTGTGCAGGGGCCACTATGGGGTATAATACTGTGTGCAGGAGCCACTATGGGACATAATACTGTGTGCAGGGGCCACTATGGGACATAATACTGTGTGCAGGGGCCACTATGGGACATAATACTGTGTGCAGGGGCCACTATGGGGCATAATACTGTGTGCAGGGGCCACTATGGGACATAATACTGTGTGCAGGGGCCACTATGGGGCATAATACTGTGTGCAGGGGCCACTATGGGGGATAATACTGTGTGCAGGGGCCACTATGGGACATAATACTGTGTGCAGGGGCCACTATGGGGTATAATACTGTGTGCAGGGGCCACTATGGGACATAATACTGTGTGCAGGGGACACTATGGGGGATAATACTGTGTGCAGGAGCCACTATGGGGTATAATACTGTGTGCAGGGGCCACTATGGGACATAATACTGTGTGCAGGGGACACTATGGGGGATAATACTGTGTGCAGGGGCCACTATGGGGGATAATACTGTGTGCAGGGGCCACTATGGGGGATAATACTGTGTGCAGGGGACACTATGGGGGATAATACTGTGTGCAGGGGCCACTATGGGGGATAATACTGTGTGCAGGGGCCACTATGGGGCATAATACTGTGTGCAGGGGCCACTATGGGACATAATACTGTGTGCAGGGGCCACTATGGGACATAATACTGTGTGCAGGGGCCACTATGGGGGATAATACTGTGTGCAGGGGTCACTATGGGGGATAATACTGTGTGCAGGAGCCACTATGGGGTATAATACTGTGTGCAGGGGCCACTATGGGACATAATACTGTGTGCAGGGGACACTATGGGGGATAATACTGTGTGCAGGGGCCACTATGGGACATAATACTGTGTGCAGGGGCCACTATGGGGTATAATACTGTGTGCAGGGGCCACTATGGGACATAATACTGTGTGCAGGGGCCACTATGGGGGATAATACTGTGTGCAGGGGCCACTATGGGGGATAATACTGTGTGCAGGGGACACTATGGGACATAATACTGTGTGCAGGGGACACTATGGGACATAATACTGTGTGCAGGGGCCACTATGAGGGATAATACTGTGTGCAGGGGCCACTATTGGGGATAATACTGTGTGCAGGGCCACTATGGGGTATAATACTGTGTGCAGGGGCCACTATGGGACATAATACTGTGTGCAGGGGCCACTATGGGGGATAATACTGTGTGCAGGGGCCACTATGGGGTATAATACTGTGTGCAGGAGCCACTATGGGACATAATACTGTGTGCAGGGGCCACTATGGGGCATAATACTGTGTGCAGGGGACACTATGGGGCATAATACTGTGTGCAGGGGACACTATGGGGGATAATACTGTGTGCAGGGGACACTATGGGACATAATACTGTGTGCAGGGGCCACTATGGGGCATAATACTGTGTGCAGGGGACACTATGGGGGATAATACTGTGTGCAGGGGACACTATGGGACATAATACTGTGTGCAGGAGCCACTATGGAGGATAATACTGTGTGCAGGGGCCACTAAGGGGGATAATACTGTGTGCAGGGGACACTATGGGACATAATACTGTGTGCAGGGGCCACTATGGGGGATAATACTGTGTGCAGGGGCCACTATGGGGTATAATACTGTGTGCAGGAGCCACTATGGGACATAATACTGTGTGCAGGGGCCACTATGGGACATAATACTGTGTGCAGGGGCCACTATGGGACATAATACTGTGTGCAGGGGCCACTATGGGGCATAATACTGTGTGCAGGGGCCACTATGGGACATAATACTGTGTGCAGGGGCCACTATGGGGCATAATACTGTGTGCAGGGGCCACTATGGGGGATAATACTGTGTGCAGGGGCCACTATGGGACATAATACTGTGTGCAGGGGCCACTATGGGGCATAATACTGTGTGCAGGGGACACTATGGGACATAATACTGTGTGCAGGGGCCACTATGGGACATAATACTGTGTGCAGGGGCCACTATGGGGGATAATACTGTGTGCAGGGGCCACTATGGGACATAATACTGTGTGCAGGGGACACTATGGGACATAATACTGTTTGCAGGGCCACTATGGGGTATAATACTGTGTGCAGGGGCCACTATGGGACATAATACTGTGTGCAGGGGCCACTATGGGGGATAATACTGTGTGCAGGGGACACTATGGGACATAATACTGTGTGCAGGGCCACTATGGGGTATAATACTGTGTGGAGGGGCCACTATGGGACATAATACTGTGTGCAGGGGCCACTATGGGGGATAATACTGTGTGCAGGGGCCACTATGGGACATAATACTGTGTGCAGGGGCCACTATGGGGCATAATACTGTGTGCAGGGGACACTATGGGGCATAATACTGTGTGCAGGGGCCACTATGGGACATAATACTGTGTGGAGGGGCCACTATGGGACATAATACTGTGTGCAGGGGCCACTATGGGGGATAATACTGTGTGCAGGGGCCACTATGGGGTATAATACTGTGTGCAGGAGCCACTATGGGACATAATACTGTGTGCAGGGGCCACTATGGGACATAATACTGGGTGCAGGGGCCACTATGGGACATAATACTGTGTGCAGGGGCCACTATGGGGCATAATACTGTGTGCAGGGGCCACTATGGGACATAATACTGTGTGCAGGGGCCACTATGGGGCATAATACTGTGTGCAGGGGCCACTATGGGGGATAATGCTGTGTGCAGGGGCCACTATGGGACATAATACTGTGTGCAGGGGACACTATGGGGCATAATACTGTGTGCAGGGGCCACTATGGGACATAATACTGTGTGCAGGGGCCACTATGGGACATAATACTGTGTGCAGGGGCCACTATGGGGCATAATACTGTGTGCAGGGGACACTATGGGGCATAATACTGTGTGCAGGGGACACTATGGGGGATAATACTGTGTGCAGGGGACACTATGGGACATAATACTGTGTGCAGGGGCCACTATGGGGCATAATACTGTGTGCAGGGGACACTATGGGGGATAATACTGTGTGCAGGGGACACTATGGGACATAATACTGTGTGCAGGAGCCACTATGGAGGATAATACTGTGTGCAGGGGCCACTATGGGGGATAATACTGTGTGCAGGGGACACTATGGGACATAATACTGTGTGCAGGGGACACTATGGGGCATAATACTGTGTGCAGGGGACACTATGGGGCATAATACTGTGTGCAGGGGACACTATGGGACATAATACTGTGTGCAGGGGCCACTATGGGACATAATACTGTGTGGAGGGGCCACTATGGGACATAATACTGTGTGCAGGGGCCACTATGGGGGATAATACTGTGTGCAGGGGCCACTATGGGACATAATACTGTGTGCAGGGGCCACTATGGGGCATAATACTGTGTGCAGGGGACACTATGGGGCATAATACTGTGTGCAGGGGCCACTATGGGACATAATACTGTGTGGAGGGGCCACTATGGGACATAATACTGTGTGCAGGGGCCACTATGGGGGATAATACTGTGTGCAGGGGCCACTATGGGGTATAATACTGTGTGCAGGGGCCACTATGGGACATAATACTGTGTGCAGGGGCCACTATGGGGGATAATACTGTGTGCAGGGGCCACTATGGGGTATAATACTGTGTGCAGGAGCCACTATGGGACATAATACTGTGTGCAGGGGCCACTATGGGACATAATACTGTGTGCAGGGGCCACTATGGGACATAATACTGTGTGCAGGGGCCACTATGGGGCATAATACTGTGTGCAGGGGCCACTATGGGACATAATACTGTGTGCAGGGGCCACTATGGGGCATAATACTGTGTGCAGGGGCCACTATGGGGGATAATACTGTGTGCAGGGGCCACTATGGGACATAATACTGTGTGCAGGGGCCACTATGGGGCATAATACTGTGTGCAGGGGACACTATGGGGCATAATACTGTGTGCAGGGGACACTATGGGACATAATACTGTGTGCAGGGGCCACTATGGGACATAATACTGTGTGCAGGGGCCACTATGGGGGATAATACTGTGTGCAGGGGCCACTATGGGACATAATACTGTGTGCAGGGGACACTATGGGACATAATACTGTTTGCAGGGCCACTATGGGGTATAATACTGTGTGCAGGGGCCACTATGGGACATAATACTGTGTGCAGGGGCCACTATGGGGGATAATACTGTGTGCAGGGGACACTATGGGACATAATACTGTGTGCAGGGCCACTATGGGGTATAATACTGTGTGGAGGGGCCACTATGGGACATAATACTGTGTGCAGGGGCCACTATGGGGGATAATACTGTGTGCAGGGGCCACTATGGGGCATAATACTGTGTGCAGGGGACACTATGGGGCATAATACTGTGTGCAGGGGCCACTATGGGACATAATACTGTGTGGAGGGGCCACTATGGGACATAATACTGTGTGCAGGGGCCACTATGGGGGATAATACTGTGTGCAGGGGCCACTATGGGGTATAATACTGTGTGCAGGAGCCACTATGGGACATAATACTGTGTGCAGGGGCCACTATGGGACATAATACTGTGCGCAGGGGCCACTATGGGGCATAATACTGTGTGCAGGGGCCACTATGGGACATAATACTGTGTGCAGGGGCCACTATGGGGCATAATACTGTGTGCAGGGGCCACTATGGGGGATAATACTGTGTGCAGGGGCCACTATGGGACATAATACTGTGTGCAGGGGCCACTATGGGGCATAATACTGTGTGCAGGGGCCACTATGGGACATAATACTGTGTGCAGGGGCCACTATGGGACATAATACTGTGTGCAGGGGCCACTATGGGGCATAATACTGTGTGCAGGGGACACTATGGGGCATAATACTGTGTGCAGGGGACACTATGGGGCATAATACTGTGTGCAGGGGACACTATGGGACATAATACTGTGTGCAGGGGCCACTATGGGGCATAATACTGTGTGCAGGGGACACTATGGGGCATAATACTGTGTGCAGGGGACACTATGGGGCATAATACTGTGTGCAGGGGACACTATGGGACATAATACTGTGTGCAGGGGCCACTATGGGACATAATACTGTGTGCAGGGGCCACTATGGGACATAATACTGTGTGCAGGGGCCACTATGGGGCATAATACTGTGTGCAGGGGACACTATGGGGCATAATACTGTGTGCAGGGGACACTATGGGGCATAATACTGTGTGCAGGGGACACTATGGGACATAATACTGTGTGCAGGGGCCACTATGGGGCAAAATACTGTGTGCAGGGGACACTATGGGGCATAATACTGTGTGCAGGGGACACTATGGGACATAATACTGTGTGCAGGGGCCACTATGGGACATAATACTGTGTGCAGGGGCCACTATGGGGGATAATACTGTGTGCAGGGGCCACTATGGGGTATAATACTGTGTGTAGGGGCCACTATGGGACATAATACTGTGTGCAGGGGCCACTATGGGGGATAATACTGTGTGCAGGGGACACTATGGGACATAATACTGTGTGCAGGGCCACTATGGGGTATAATACTGTGTGCAGGGGCCACTATGGGACATAATACTGTGTGCAGGGGCCACTATGGGGGATAATACTGTGTGCAGGGGCCACTATGGGACATAATACTGTGTGCAGGGGCCACTATGGGACATAATACTGTGTGCAGGGGCCACTATGGGACATAATACTGTGTGCAGGGGCCACTATGGGGGATAATACTGTGTGCAGGGGTCACTATGGGGTATAATACTGTGTGCAGGGGCCACTATGGGACATAATACTGTGTGCAGGGGACACTATGGGGGATAATACTGTGTGCAGGAGCCACTATGGGGTATAATACTGTGTGCAGGGGCCACTATGGGACATAATACTGTGTGCAGGGGACACTATGGGGGATAATACTGTGTGCAGGGGCCACTATGGGACATAATACTGTGTGCAGGGGCCACTATGGGGTATAATACTGTGTGCAGGGGCCACTATGGGACATAATACTGTGTGCAGGGGACACTATGGGGGATAATACTGTGTGCAGGGGTCACTATGGGGGATAATACTGTGTGCAGGGGCCACTATGGGGGATAATACTGTGTGCAGGGGCCACTATGGGGGATAATACTGTGTGCAGGGGACACTATGGGACATAATACTGTGTGCAGGGGCCACTATGGGACATAATACTGTGTGCAGGGGCCACTATTGGGGATAATACTGTGTGCAGGGCCACTATGGGGTATAATACCGTGTGCAGGGGACACTATGGGACATAATACTGTGTGCAGGGGCCACTATGAGGGATAATACTGTGTGCAGGGGCCACTATGGGGCATAATACTGTGTGCAGGGGCCACTATGGGACATAACACTGTGTGCAGGGGCCACTATGGGACATAATACTGTGTGCAGGGGCCACTATGGGGGATAATACTGTGTGCAGGGGCCACTATGGGGTATAATACTGTGTGCAGGGGCCACTATGGGACATAATACTGTGTGCAGGGGCCACTATGGGGGATAATACTGTGTGCAGGGGACACTATGGGACATAATACTGTGTGCAGGGCCACTATGGGGTATAATACTGTGTGCAGGGGCCACTATGGGACATAATACTGTGTGCAGGGGCCACTATGGGGGATAATACTGTGTGCAGGGGCCACTATGGGACATAATACTGTGTGCAGGGGCCACTATGGGACATAATACTGTGTGCAGGGGCCACTATGGGACATAATACTGTGTGCAGGGGCCACTATGGGGGATAATACTGTGTGCAGGGGTCACTATGGGGGATAATACTGTGTGCAGGAGCCACTATGGGGTATAATACTGTGTGCAGGGGCCACTATGGGACATAATACTGTGTGCAGGGGACACTATGGGGGATAATACTGTGTGCAGGGGCCACTATGGGACATAATACTGTGTGCAGGGGCCACTATGGGGTATAATACTGTGTGCAGGGGCCACTATGGGACATAATACTGTGTGCAGGGGACACTATGGGGGATAATACTGTGTGCAGGGGTCACTATGGGGGATAATACTGTGTGCAGGGGCCACTATGGGGGATAATACTGTGTGCAGGGGCCACTATGGGGGATAATACTGTGTGCAGGGGACACTATGGGACATAATACTGTGTGCAGGGGCCACTATGGGACATAATACTGTGTGCAGGGGCCACTATTGGGGATAATACTGTGTGCAGGGCCACTATGGGGTATAATACCGTGTGCAGGGGACACTATGGGACATAATACTGTGTGCAGGGGCCACTATGAGGGATAATACTGTGTGCAGGGGCCACTATGGGGCATAATACTGTGTGCAGGGGCCACTATGGGACATAACACTGTGTGCAGGGGCCACTATGGGACATAATACTGTGTGCAGGGGCCACTATGGGGGATAATACTGTGTGCAGGGGCCACTATGGGGTATAATACTGTGTGCAGGAGCCACTATGGGACATAATACTGTGTGCAGGGGCCACTATGGGACATAATACTGTGTGCAGGGGCCACTATGGGACATAATACTGTGTGCAGGGGCCACTATGGGGCATAATACTGTGTGCAGGGGACACTATGGGGCATAATACTGTGTGCAGGGGACACTATGGGACATAATACTGTGTGCAGGGGACACTATGGGGCATAATACTGTGTGCAGGGGACACTATGGGGCATAATACTGTGTGCAGGGGACACTATGGGGCATAATACTGTGTGCAGGGGACACAATACTGTGTGCAGGGGCCACTATGGGACATAATACTGTGTGCAGGGGCCACTATGGGACATAATACTGTGTGCAGGGGCCACTATGGGGCATAATACTGTGTGCAGGGGACACTATGGGGCATAATACTGTGTGCAGGGGACACTATGGGGCATAATACTGTGTGCAGGGGACACTATGGGACATAATACTGTGTGCAGGGGCCACTATGGGGCATAATACTGTGTGCAGGGGACACTATGGGGCATAATACTGTGTGCAGGGGACACTATGGGGCATAATACTGTGTGCAGGGGACACTATGGGACATAATACTGTGTGCAGGGGCCACTATGGGACATAATACTGTGTGCAGGGGCCACTATGGGACATAATACTGTGTGCAGGGGCCACTATGGGGGATAATACTGTGTGCAGGGGCCACTATGGGACATAATACTGTGTGCAGGGGACACTATGGGGCATAATACTGTGTGCAGGGGACACTATGGGGCATAATACTGTGTGCAGGGGACACAATACTGTGTGCAGGGGCCACTATGGGACATAATACTGTGTGCAGGGACCACTATGGGACATAATACTGTGTGCAGGGGCCACTATGGGGTATAATACTGTGTGCAGGGGCCACTATGGGGCATAATACTGTGTGCAGGGGACACTATGGGGCATAATACTGTGTGCAGGGGACACTATGGGGCATAATACTGTGTGCAGGGGACACTATGGGACATAATACTGTGTGCAGGGGCCACTATGGGGCATAATACTGTGTGCAGGGGACACTATGGGGCATAATACTGTGTGCAGGGGACACTATGGGGCATAATACTGTGTGCAGGGGACACTATGGGACATAATACTGTGTGCAGGGGCCACTATGGGGGATAATACTGTGTGCAGGGGACACTATGGGACATAATACTGTGTGCAGGGGCCACTATGGGGGATAATACTGTGTGCAGGGGACACTATGGGGCATAATACTGTGTGCAGGGGCCACTATGAGGCATAATACTGTGTGCAGGGGGCACTATGGGACATAATACTGTGTGCAGGGGCCACTATGGGACATAATACTGTGTGCAGGGGCCACTATGGGACATAATACTATGTGCAGGGGCCACTATGAGGCATAATTCTGTGTGCAGGGGGCACTATGGGACATAATACTGTGTGCAGGGGCCACTATGGGACATAATACTATGTGCAGGGGCCACTATGAGGCATAATACTGTGTGCAGGGGACACTATGGGACATAATACTGTGTGCAGGGGCCACTATGGGACATAATACTATGTGCAGGGGCCACTATGAGGCATAATACTGTGTGCAGGGGGCACTATGGGACATAATACTGTGTGCAGGGGCCACTATGGGACATAATACTGTGTGCAGGGGCCACTATGGGACATAATACTGTGTGCAGGGGGCACTATGGGACATAATACTGTGTGCAGGGGCCACTATGGGACATAATACTATGTGCAGGGGCCACTATGAGGCATAATACTGTGTGCAGGGGGCACTATGGGACATAATACTGTGTGAGAACACGTAGAGATATGGTTGGGAATGGGCAGGGCAGAAGGGGACATTAGTGGACTTGGAGGGGGAATCACCACAATACAAGAACCATTGTAATAACTTGTAAGTTACATCCTGAAGCTCTTCGTCCGCTATCATGGCTTCCTATTGCTACAGAGATTTCATATAAAGAAGAGAATGTTTGTTTTTGTACCATGTTGGCCAGTGGGTATGGAATATAAAAAAATCTTGAGAGTCTTCAGTAGGTAATACCTTTTTTAATGGCTAACTCATAATGATGACAGAATATAACGTTTCGAAGCTCTTTGGCTTCTTCTTCAGATATAACTAAGAACAATTTCTGCAGGCTGCATATTTATGTAGAACAGGACACAAGGATAGGATTTCAGGAGGGGGGAAGAGGAGAAGAGGCTTAATAGTATATACATGTAAACAATTCACAGTTCCCAGGTTCTTATCTTTATGGCTGTCTTAATCTGAGCTTCTGACCGGTCTCTCCAACAAATCACCAGGGCCACCAGAATACCAAGATCGGATTTATTAAAATACAATACCAAACAGTAAAACAATCGGGTGCCCCTGGTCGTCACATATAACTCCCACCTGGAGACGCTGAGAGGATTAACATGTAAATTACATCCACTACTGCAAAAAGACAACCGTCTAACATCCATATTTCCAGACCCCCCTCTCCTGTGCTACAGACAGCCACCAAACCTCAGGAATATGGTTCTTAGCAGCTCACTGTCACCTCCAACTAACACAGGAACATTCCCATGTGGACAGAAAAAGGATAGAGATCTCAAACTGTAACAGGGAATATAAAATCCTAGGTACGTTCACCTGTAACACACCTAATGTAGTGTATGTAATAATGTGTACCAAGTGTCCCACTGAAAATCTGTATGTTGGAGAAACCAGTCAGAAGCTCAGAATGAGAATGGATGCACATCGCCATACAATTAGAGAACAGAGAATGGGCCTTCCCGTACCAAAACATTTCTGTAATGAAGATCATAATATCATCAATGACATGAAAATTTTGGTTTTAAGAGGGAATTTTAAATCAAGGAAACAGACGGATTTATGAATACAAGAGCATGACCCTATTTAACACTCTGGAGAATGGAATGAATGCATCACATGGGTTCATTTCATGTTATAGAAATCACTGAACTAAGACAGCCATAAAGATAAGAACCTGGGAACTGGGAATTGTTTACATGTATATACTAATAAGCCTCTTCTCCTCATCCCCCTCCCTCCTGAAATCCTATCCCTATGTGTCCTGTTGTACATAAATATGCAGCCTGCAGAAATTGTTCTTAGTTATATCTGAAGAAGAAGCCAAAGAGCTTCAAAACGTTATATTCTGTCATCATTATGAGTTAGCCATTAACGAGCGGATCCAGGGACGGGTGAGCAGGGAAACCACCCGGGGCATGGCCTGGACCCTGCGCCGCCAGCCTGGGCGATATTTTTTTTCTTCTTTGAACCAGTGCAGGAGAGCTGCCACTCTCCGTGTGCTGGTTCAGACGTCTACGTATCAGCGTAGGTGGCGTCATTACGTCGCCTATGCTGATATGTAGACGTCTGCCGAGAGAAGAGGATCGCGGAGGCAGCGGGAGTAGCAGCAGCGCAATCGGTAAGTATAATAAAACATTTTTTTGTTTTATAATAGACCGCTACGGTAGCTGCCTATTTACCAACCTCCCTGGACCCGCTCACTGCTGCCCCCGCTTCCCTTTGTACTTTAGGCCGCGGCGGGCGGTAGTGAATAGGCCCGGGCCAGGCCGTGATCCCACTGCCGCTGATATTATACTCGGGGGTCTTTTCAGACCCCCCAGTATAATAATCGGAGCCCCAGGGGAGGTGAGAGAACATAATAAACACTGTTACTTACCTCTCCGGGATCCGATGTTACTCCTAGCAGGCTTCGGGCCTATATGGTAATGCCCAGACGTCACGTGGTCTGGTATATTACCAAATAGGCCCAAAGCCTGCTAGGATTAAAGAGGACCTTTCATGGGTTTGGGCAAAGGCAGTTCTATATACCGCTATATCAGCTGATTCCCATGCTCTGACAGTTCAGGACATCTATCTGAAGAAGGGGTGGAATAATTGTATAGTTCCGATACCCCGAAACGCGTCATTATTCTAATAAATACTCACCTTATGTGAAGCCACTAGTGTCCTTCCTGAGTGAGCGCGATCAGCAATTGTTTGGTATAATCCAAAAAAATCTTCCTGTACATTTTTAGGGCTAATTTTTTCAAAAAATCCTGGAGGGGGACCCCCAGACCCCCCATTCCCCAGACCCCCCGGTAAGTAGGGCCCTGCCAAAGTCAATTGCCCAGGGCCCCGCGAATCCTGGATCCGCCACTGGCCATTATAAAACGTATCATCTACTGAAGACTCTCAAGTTTTTTTTTTTTTTTTTTCTATTACAGAGATTTGATAACTGATTGTTGTTTCTGAGAGCTTTCTATAACCCAGAACTCCTCTACTTGGCGCACTTTATAGAACTACAGTAACACTGTCCCAACATTAAGTGGCGCCATCTCGCCTTCATCCCTTTTCACTGCCACTACTAATATGGCGTCTAAACCACTGACGTGACGTCATAAAATCCCGAACTCGTCCCGCGTGCTCTCGCGGTGTTCCACCATCCTGTGCTCACCAGTAGCCACGCCCCTTCCTCTCACTTCCGGGCTGCCTTCGTAACAATGGAGAAGATGGCGGAATAAGGAGAGGTCTGGGCGGAGGAGCCGGAATAGAGCGGATACCGGAGCTAGAGAGCTCTCCTGCAGGTGTGTACCGTGTGAAAAGCCTCGGGGCGGGGGAAGGACACCAGGCGGCCGGCGCTCTGTCAGGCAGATCAGGTAAACCGGGGCTTCGATGTGTGGCGAACTTTCGGCTTGAAAACTACGAGAGGCCGAGGCTTTAGCGGTGGTGACTAGGCCTTAGGTGTAACGGGTGAGTGTCCGGCCTTCGGGGCGGGCTATGGCGGAGATGGAGGGCAGCGGCGCTTATATAATGGCTGGCGCCGTGTCCGTGTGATGTAATCCCGGCATGTGGTGACATCGGAGGTGGTGGAGATATAAAGGCAGATTATGGGGGGAGATGGCTGCCATGACAGTGCCGGGATGGAGCTCACGTCAGGGTCCCCCATTACCTCAGCCTGTCCCCCCTGTCCTGGCTCCTCTATGGCATTGGGGTGATCTATAGGATTGGTACATCTATACATTGTAGCAGGCCAGGTAACCAATCAGCTTGTAGTTTACATGTATCCTGACCCTTAGTACAGATGAGACGAGGGATGTGATTGGCTGCTGTGGGCGCCTCCTCCACATTCCTCCCCTTACAGATTGATAAATCTGCCCCAGGTTCTCCTGTTCGTTCTATAGGGACACGGTAGCGATTAGGTGGGAGCGTTCCTAATGATAAGGCCAAGTCCTGTCTGTGGGCAGATTGTACAGATAAACCGCAGATTTACTACAATACCAGCAAACCGCATGAGAACGTAATAAAACAAGACGATAAAATCCTCCCATTCTGCCAGCCTGAGTAATTGGTGCGGTTAGTGTCCAGATATTCTAATTAGACACTTATTGTCAGTCCAGGACCGCCCACTTGTCAATAGACAGCTTAATTAGCATATTGGTTGCGGAGACGGACTGCACCTATTGCTCAGGATCGGTAAGTGCCGTGTGAAAACTTCCCAAGTGTTCTGGAATTCGTGGAGCAGAGATGGTGTGGTGGTCGTGCGATCGGAACGGTCTGTTTACTAACGGACCCCGTTGACTATCACAGGATCCATCTGGTGTCCATTACTATTTACTGATGTCACCAGACCAAAAAAAAAAAAAACTGAGGTCCAACGTTGCAGAAATGCAGCTTCTTTGGTTGCAAATTTTTTTTGGAACCAAACCTAGGAGTGGCTACACAAGGAATGGGAGATGTAGAGAAGATCTTAGAGTTCTGCTCCGTCCACTCCTGACTTTGGCTCAAAAACGGCAACAAAAAAATAAAAAGCTGCGTTTCCACAACGAGGGGCCTCAGCCTTAAGGATGTTTTTCTGTCCTGGATTTTCCTGGCGGGATTCGAACCCAGGACTCCAGCACTGCAAGGCTACAGTGCTAACCCCTGAGCCACCGCGTTGCCCATTCTGGGATTTGACAGGCTCTGCAGGAATCTCTGAACGCTGACGTTTGCGTATTGTGATGGAGTTAACCCTTAGCAATGTGTAACGTAAATCTGTGACAACAAAACTTTATTATACGTTTTATAGCATTTTTTTTTTTTTTTTTTTTTGCTGCAGATATTTATTTGCCACTGCGTCCCATGTGAACATACTCTGAAGCTAAGGCCCCACGTTGCAGAGACGCGGCTTTTTTTTTTGTTGCAGATTTTGCTGCGGTTTTTGCAGCCAAAGCCATGAATGGCTACAGAAGGAATGGGGAATCTATAGGACGTCCGTATACTTCTGCTTAATCCACTCCAGGCTTTGGCTCAAAAAAACACAGCAAAATCTGCAACAAAACAAAAAAAGGCAGCCTAAGGCCCCACGTAGCAGAAATGCAGCTTTTTTTTGTTGCAGATTTTGCTGTGTTTTTTTGAGCCAAAGCCTGGAGTGGATTAAGCAGAAGTATACGGACGTCCTATAGATTCCCCATTCCTTCTGTAGCTGTTCATGGCTTTGGCTCCAAAAACCGCAGCAAAATCTGCAATCAAAAAGCTGCGTTTCTGCTACACGGAGTCTTAGGCTGCTTTTTTTGTTTTGTTGCAGATTTTGCTGCATTTTTTGAGCCAGAGCTAAAAGTGGCTACAAAGAGAATGGGAAATATCTAGAAAGTTCTTGTACTTCTCCCTTCCACTAAATCCATTTCTGGCCTTGTCTCAAAAAATATCCATCAAAGTGGGGCCTCAGCCTTAGAGGACATGTCTGCCATGTGACACGCCGCCGGGTTTCTGTCCTCAGCCCTGGAGAGACTGGACCAAGGACGGCTTTATTACCTATTCATGTGAATGGGTTTTTAAAGGTATCTACCTGCGGCCTCTCTGCGGGGAAACAGTTTTTATTTCGGCCAATCATGCAGGACTTTGTGTCCAGCCGCTAAAAAAACGGTTTCTCCGCGGAGAGGCCACAATTGAACACTGGGGGTTACCTTTAAAGGGATTCTACCATTAAAACCTTTTTTTTTTTTTTTGTGGATAAGACGTCAGAGTAGCCTTTAGAAAGTCTATTCGTCTCTTTCCTTTAGACGTGGTCTCCGCTGCGCCGTTCCTTAGAAATACCGGTTTTTACCGGGATACAAATGAGTTCTTTCGCAGCGATGGTGGCGGGCCCCAGCGCTGAAACAGCGATGAAGTCGTCCCCACCGCTGTCAGAGAAGTGTCTCTCAGCGACTCCTCCTTCTTCGTCCGCAGCGTCGTCTTCCGGTGCAGGCTCGTAACTTCTAGGTGTTGAGCCTTGAGCAGAGCAGACTGTGCAGGTGCACAGGCCAAGGGAGAATGGCTGCTTGTACAGTATTGTTAGCGGCCATTTTCCTGTGGCTTGCACAGTATTGCTCTGCTCAAGGCCCGCCTCCTAGAAGTTGCAAGCCTGCGCCGGAAGAAGACATTGAAGATGACGCTGTGGACGAAGAAGGAGGTGGCCCTGGAGACAATTCTCTGGCAGTGGTGGGGACGTCCTCATCGCTGCGAGAGAACTCATTTGCATACAGGTAAATACCGGTATTTCTAAGGAACGGCGCGGTGGAGATCACATCTAAAGGTAAGAGATGAATAGACTTTCTAAACGCTACTCCGATGTCTTATCCACAAAAAAAAGGTTTTAATGGTAGAATCCCTTTAAAAACCCACTAAAATGAATGTGTATTAATGCTGACCGCCGGGAAGCCGTATCCTGTCCGGTTTCTCCAGGGCTGAGGACAGAGACCCGGCACAGGGCGGACACCGGGCCCAAGTGTGAGTGTCCCCTTAAGTGGCTTTCACATGGCTGTATTTGGTCAAAACCATGGGAGATGTGCAAATATTTCCTCTTAGAGTTTTTTTTCTGTAGGTTCCTTGTCTAGTTTTGGCTAACAAATAGCAATGCTGACTACTGACTATTGGGAAGTGGCTTTAGGGGGAATTCTGACGTAACAAATCTGCTCGGGTAAAATCCACTTCAGATTAATGCTGTGTATATGTGTGTATGTATATATATCAGAGCAGATTCCATTGTGGTACTGTCAGGGCTTATTCACACGACACTTGTATTCCAGACATTTTTGGGAATGGCAGGCACGTGTGAGTTTATTTCCTTCTCGATATTCCGCCAGAGTAGTGATATTGGAAACTGGAATTGTTTAGGCGGATTGCAGGCTTGTCTGGTTATGGGTGGCGCCCCCGTTCACGTCAGTGGGAGCCCTGCAGATAGTTGGCTGCTGGACTTCATGGTATTAGCCATTGTTTAGTAGCCGCCCTGTGAGTGAGGGATCAGGAATGAGACTGTCGGGTTACCTAAGTGACAACTGCCATAATATATACGGACGGTGACCTCAGAGGAGCCGGTGTGGTGAGACATGTAGGAAGTGCTTCATCTTACCTGTCAGAAGGTGATTGTGGACTTGACTCAGGTCGGATTAAGTCTCGGGTCACCAGGTGCGGTGGTTACTTATAGGACGTCTATAAGAAGCCTCTAATACAAGAATCTGGGGTGAGGTTACTTGAGGAGTCCACAGTCAGGGGTTCACGTGATGTCACTATGGACGTCTAAGGTAAAGAAGCAGCGGCCCTGGGGGTAGGGGGTCGCCTTTAAAGCTCCTCTAGCCATACACTGCATATATGGGGAATAATGTTATTTCTGGCCATCAGATTCCCCCTCTGCAGGTTTCTTATCTCTCCTTGAGCTAGTCCAGGGTTAGGGAACCTTTGGCTCTCCAGCTGCTGTGAAACTACAACTCCCAGCATGCTCCATTCACTTCCATGGGAGTTCCAAGAACAGCAGAGCCAGTATGCATGCTGGGAGATGTAGTTTTACAGCAGCTGGAGAGTCGTATGTTCCCTACCCCTGATCTAGTGAATAGACTGTGTGCTATGTTGTCCCCCACCTATAGCAGAATTTGCCCCTGTAACTTTGTCCCAGCTGCCCTGGCATCATTAGTGGTTGCAGTAACATCTCTACATTATTATATATTACTATAGAATCTGCTTTACTGATACGCGTATTACTATGGGTGCCAGAGCTGCATTTACACATCATGTTGGCCAAGGAGCAGAGCGGGGGGTCGTAGCAGCGGGGGCTGTCAGGGAGCACAGACATCTCCGATGGAAGGCAATTCAGACCCTCAGGTACCTGTCAGGTCTATTTTGAACCCCAAATCACCCACAGGTCCTTATAGAATGGGGTTTAGTGGGGCAACACGGTGTCTCAGTGGTTAGCACTGCAGCTGGAGTCTTGGGTTTGAATCCCGCCAGGAACAACATCTGCAAGGAGTTTGTATGTTCTCCCTGTGTTTGCATGGATTTCATCCCATTCTACAAAGACATACTGATAGGGGAAAAAAGGGGTTTAGTGTCCCAAATCTCCCTGTTTTTTGTTTTTTCCCCAGGTCTGCCATTGCAACATTATTGAGATGAGCGAGTACTATTAGAAAATCCCATTTCGAATAGCACGCACCCATAGGAATGAATGGAAGCGGCCGGCACGCAGACTTGGGAAATGGGAGTTTCAAATAGTACTCGCTGATCTCTATTATTTATTTATTTATTTTTTAAATGTAGATTGTGAGCCCCACATAGAGCTCACAATGTACATTTTCCCCTATCAGTATGTCTTTTTTGGAATATGGGATGGAAATCCATGCAAACACGGGGAGAACATACAAACTCCTTGCAGATGGTTTTATGCCCTTGGCGGGATTTGAACACCAGGACTCCAGACCCCTCTGATCTCTATTATTAAGACCTAACAGTGGCTGGCCTCAATACAAGGATTTTACCCAAGATGGCAGCGCAGTCTTCAAGCCCCTTGTGGGACCTCTGAAAAGTTCTTTAAAAAAAAAAAAAAAAATTAGGCAAAGTTTAAACACTTTGGAATATTTTTTAAGGGGTTCAAATGTATAAATGTAAATTATATAAATTTGGCAATAAATTCCACCACTTTTTTTCCCCCCCAGCTCTCCAGTATATCGTACAGAATGGTAAACGATGGCGTTACAAAGTACAATCCATCCTGCAAAAATAAAGCCCTCGTACAGCTGTCTGAGCAGGAAAATAAGACTGGGAGGCGGGGAGTCAAAAATAGAGTAAAAACAAAAAGCCTGTGGCAGGAAGGGGTTAAATACAAGTGCTGCTTTCTGATGGGGTCTCTCTTCAGCCCCTCTTATCACTCGAGTTTGTATCTGGTCAGGTAGTGAGGCCACCCAGGGGAGTTGGTATGTGTAGCACTGGCAGGGGACGTTGTTGTGTGCCACGGCCGGGTACCAGATGCTGAACGTGGATGGGAGTGGCGGGCTTCGATGCGGTACGGCGAGGAAACTGGCTCGGTGATGCCGCGGGTGCGCGGGGGAGTGTGGGCCTGTGTACCTGGTGATTGGCACAGGGAGTGAGGGCGGCACGGACGTAGACGCGGGTAATGCTAGGCAGTCATATATTTATCACCTATCACAGACAGATACAATTTCTATAGATTGTCGGATTTCTGGCACAATGATTTGTGTGTACTTACACTGTCCCTTCCGTCGTCTTGTTATTTAGACAGATTCACCTTTTACATCCGTCAATCAACATGGAGAGCGGCGACTCATCTGGAAAAGGAAGTTCTGAACAATCGGATTCTCAGCGCCAGAGTCAGATGGACCGGCTGGACCGAGAAGAAGCTTTCTATCAGTTTGTGAATAATCTGAATGAAGAGGACTATCGGCTAATGAGGGATAATAATTTATTAGGAACTCCAGGTACGACCGATCGCTTCCTCTGTGCACCAACCAGAATTATTTCAGAGACTTATTGTCATTTGTTTTAGAATTTAGAAACGTTTTCTCATCAGGTTTATCCTTCGGCCAGATCAGAAGACTCGAGACATTGAATGGTTATTCTCTTATGAGCTTCTCGTCCAGGAATGGAATAGTTAACCCGTTGTTTTATGTTCTATTACTGCACATCTGATTGATTTATTTTTTTTCCTTATTCCCCATTTTAGGGGAAATTACTAAAGAGGAATTACTGAGAAGGTTACAGCAAATCAAAGAAGGACCACCCCAGCCAAACGCGGAAAACAGAGGTACTGAACATGACTATTGCCTGACTATTGCTTCTATTACGATGCAGCGCCCTTACTTCTTACATTTATGAACTGAATGGCCGCTGTGAATGGGTCAATGTGGTGTCGGCCCATGCACATGACCATATATTACATGGATCCGTGCGTGGGCTGACTGTCTAGGCCTCAAAACTGTCAGGCCATGCTTCCACGGTCCCCATTCATTGAATTAATGGGGCCGCCGAAGCACAGCGAGCACACAGATGACATCCACGTTCCATTCAATCATGGACGATGGCCTGCACATGGTAGTGTGGGACGGGCCTTAGAAGGGGGTTATCTTCTTACCCATTGTTAATGAGGACATAAAGATAAGTGGTGTAGACACTAGGTGTCCCAGTCTGTGGTACTTGCACCTCGGTGTGTGTACACGGCTATGAGGTGTACACATTAAGTTTCGGTGGGCAGCACAGTATAAGTTGATAACCTTGGGTGTTCTTTGATGTCATTTGACTTTCGGGGGAGGGGGGTTTACTTGGTTTCAGGTTGACAAACACCTAGGATTAGAGTTAGGCTGGTCTTACACAACTGTATTGAAGTTGCTGCAACATAGACTCCGCAGACGTCCGTGTCCTGCCACACTCACCCATATGGGCGAGTCCGTGCAGTGCCGCAATTCACGGCCATTACGGACACGTCCTATAAATTGAGGACCACGGTTGCCGCCATGTTCACATGGTGGAAAATGGTTTCCGGCGTGCAAACTTCCATGTGGCTAGCCGTGACCAGAGCAGGAGCGTATCTTGAGCCGCGGATGTCGCAGCTGAATCCGCTGCGGAATCTGCAGTAAGTTAGGGCATGTCGCTTCTGTTTTCCGCTACTAGCTAGCGGGGGGAAAAAAAGCGAGCGGATCCTATTGAAGTCATTGGGAACCGTTTTTTGGAGGTGGATTCCACGTCAAAATCCGCTGCCAAAAAAACTCTCAAAGCTCTTAAACTTTCTATATGTTTTTGTTTGTGTTTCTCATTGCAAGTTCTGTAGCCAAATTCACCACCTTCACTTCCTATGGCTAATAACTCCTACAGCCCAGACTTACAGCATAGTGTGCTTAGTATGTACAGCTCCTACCCCAGGCGTATACACGGACACTGATTCATTATATCAAGCTCAAGAGAACCAGAGAGATCACGGAGTAACCCGAAATCCCAGGGGATTGTCTTCTATTGCCTGACAAGTTCCAACTTTCAGCTTCTGTAAATACAAGGCTATCTCCATTCACTGACAGGCGACGGGTCTATGTCACCATGTGGACTCGCCTACAGAAAGCTGCACGAGTTTCCATTATACGTTGAAAGCGATTTGGAACGTATTCTAAGCTGAGATCTAATCTTGTGACACTACATACCCCACAGCCTAATTTGGGAATAGGTAGTGGTTGTCCTGTATACAGTAGTAGCTGTATTTAGATCTGTGGACAGAACACTTTACTTTAACCTTTTTAGAGATGAGTCTTTTGTCTTGTTCAGTTACCAGTGGAAACAACAACGAACGCAGGAACTTTCTACGGTGCGGGATTTGTCGGAAAGCCAGCCATGATTTCCTTATTGTGTACCGGTTGTCAGAATGGGACGTTACATGTAGAAGACGATAACCCGGCCACAATGGGGTTTTCTGACAAGTCCCAGACCATAGACAGTTCCTGCATTCAAGGTCAGCGTGTCGTCACGAAGATGGTTAGGAAAATCTTTAACATTTGTGCAGAGTAAGGTATAGTTGTGTTTTTACCATACATTAATAAAATTCTTGTGTTTTAAGCGTCTACAGGAGAGGCGACCGAGGACTCTTCCAACGGAGATTCAATAATCGACTGGCTGAATTCAGTGAGACAGACTGGAAATACAACAAGAAGCGGCCAGCGAGGCAACCAGTCCTGGAGGGCAGTGAGCAGAACCAACCCCAATAGCGGTGATTTCAGATTCAGTTTGGAAATCAACGTGAATCGTAGTGCTGCCAACCAGAACCTGCCCCCGGGAGAACAGTCCTCCGAACCCAACGGAGCCGAAGATATGGAAGTGGCCAGTCAAGGTGAGGCTGAACCAGAGGCAGAACCGGAGCCTGAAATTCCACCACCCCCTGTCGTGGTACAAGAGCCAGTCGTTGCTGAGGAGCCGAGTCCTCCCAGAGGTCAAAGGAGGGCAAGAAGCCGAAGCCCAGACCAGCGGAGGATTCGGGCAAGGACTGATAGAAGCAGATCGCCTCTGAATCGCCCCGTGGAACCACCTCCTCGTAGGGCTCAACATGGCTCCTCACAGACTGCTGAGGCTCCCGCTGTGGATGAAGCAGAGGGCAGCTCCAGAACCCGGCAGCTTGTGACTGCATATCTGAGCAATTCCTCCCCCGAGGCAGAGGGAAGCTCTAGAACTAGACAGCATGTGACTTCTAGACAACAAGCACTCGCTACAGAATCTCAGAATCCCAGCGTGGTGCTTTCCAATCCAGAAACGAGAGCCTCTCCCCAACCTCCTCCCACAGAGACTCCAGAAAACGCTGAACCTACCGGCACTGGCCAGAGGCCACCCACTATTGTTCTAGATCTTCAGGTTAGGAGGGTACGTCCAGGCGAATATCGTCAACGAGATAGCATTGCAAACAGGACACGCTCGCGCTCTCAGACCCCTAATAATACAGTCACCTACGAGAGCGAACGGGGAGGGTTCCGTCGCACTTTCTCCCGGTCAGAGCGAGCTGGCGTCAGGACATATGTCAGTACTATCCGAATCCCGATCCGTAGGATATTAAACACAGGCCTGAGCGAAACCACCTCTGTCGCTATCCAGACCATGCTGAGGCAGATAATGACTGGTTTTGGGGAGCTCAGCTACTTTATGTACAGTGATAATGATGCAGAGCCTGGCGCTCCCGCAGCCGCCTCTCAACCAGTCACCGTGGGCGTTGAAACCCAGAACAACGTTACGCCAAATGCCAGACCCCCTGCCCCCGCACCGGCCCCTGCCCCCGCCCCGGCTCCAGTCCCCGTTCCTGTTCCAGAACCCGTTGAACCTCCCATCCCTGTTGTCGAAGCCGAAAATGCCAATGCAGAAATTGTGTCAACCTCTGGGGGTAGGAGGGAAGTTCGTAATAACCGAGGGTCCGTAACCTTTGAAGAAAGCGGATCCCTGCCATTTCTTAGGCTGGCCCAGTTTTTTTTGCTCAATGAAGATGACGACGATCAACCCAGGGGACTCACCAAAGAACAAATTGACAACCTGTCGACTCGTAATTACGGTGAAAACGACGCCCTGAAAACGTGTAGCGTATGCATAACGGAGTACACCGAAGGGAACAAGCTCCGCAAGCTGCCTTGTTCCCACGAGTACCACGTCCACTGTATCGATCGCTGGCTTTCCGAAAACTCCACCTGTCCCATCTGTCGCCGAGCCGTCCTCGTCTCCGCCAACAGAGAAAGCGTCGTCTAAGCCGGCGGCTATAAACTGTCTACGAAGCGGCCACCATTTCTAGGCTCGGAGAAGAAGGAGGAAAAAAAAAATGCTTTTTATGGCCACTTTTTGAGTGGTGCTTAAAATCGGATTTTGGGCTTTTGAGTGAGTTGTCCCGTAAAATGAAACATTTCTAATTCTCCTCCCTCACAAAATCTCAACCATTCAATGTGGGCCGAGAGGGAAAAAAAAAAACAAAGTAACTTTACAAAAAAAAAACACGTTGCATTTCACTACAGCCGGAACATCTACGTTGCAAGGACGGCGTTCCTTCCACACCCCCCCCACACCCCCTTACACGCTCAGTGCTGGAACGATCCCTACGAAGATCACCTCCGTACTCTTACTAGACTTTGCAAGTGGGATCATTGTGAGAATCACTTGGGTTTTAAGTCGAGGTTTATTACAGGAATAGCCTTAACTATATGCAGTGGTACATTTTATGCTTATTGTCTTTGCCTACGATTTTTTTTTTTTTTTTTGTATGACAATTTCGGAGGGTTAGACTTCGGGGCCGTAGGGCAGCATTGCCAGCATACTTGTATATAGGCACCAGATAAACGCTCACCTTGTGCTTTCCTGCATTATGCATGCGTTTAACCTATAAGACGCCATCTAACCCTCCCGCTACCAGGTAAATCGGATCCTCTAAGGGTGTACCGTCACGTCCTAAGGTGAAGGTAGCGCTTTGATAAAACTGCAGACGTGACCTACACCGTAGCGCTATACAGCGGAGAATCGGATGAGTTGGAATTGCAATGCATTGCTAGAGTTTGGATTTGTTTTGTTTTGTTTATTTTACGTTCCATGATCGTATCGCACAGGGCGACACCGGTGCCATTCAGCTGACCGTACTGGCATAGGAAAGACCATGTTCGCCGCCATTCCAACAGGTCCATTGCAGAACCAGGCGCCGTTGGTCGCAGGACTTTAATCCTGCAGTTGTTCCCCGGACACAACCTACCACAACGGCGGTACAGCGACCTGGTCTAGAGCGGTCCGCGTCCGCCCGGGAGAAGGTAATACCTTGTTAGTTGTCAGTATCCGAATCCTCTGTGCTAAGCACTTATTGAGATGACCTGTCCTAGTCCACGCTGCGTCTTTGTTAGTTCATTGCTATGGTTTACGTTTAAAGCAGGCGTTCAATATATTCTTTTTTTTTTTTTTTAACGTTTTAAGGTCCTTTTTTTAGGGTGCGACAACACAGCGGCCATACGTTAAGTTTTTAATGCCAACAGTCCTTCGTCTCAGAAACCTCTTCCGTTTTTTCGGGTCTTCCTGCGCTGCAGCATGGAGCGACGAACGCGTCCGTGCCTTGCCTCCTAGATGTTACCGTGTGCGGTAGTGAACATTCACTTGGAGCAGAGTAAAGTACACGACGCCCTATAGCTTTATATCTAACAAGTGGCAATTTTTTTTGTTTTTTTTTTATTTCGGGTTTTCCATTGCACAGAATTTATTCCTTTTTATGTTTGTATATAATTAACTTCTTTGGGGGGCGGGCGGGGGAGGGGTTCGGGGGTATTCTTATTTACTAAAAGCTGCTGGGAATTTCTCTTTCCAGCACCGAAAGGGTGAAATAGCCACAAAATGATTCTTAAAAATAATGTCTGAGATTTAGTTTTGTGAAAAAACAAACCCCCGAGGAGTCACGTTTAGGATTTCTGTAAATAAAGGACACTCGTCAGACCTTTCTCGTTCTGTATGTCCGAAGGCCCGTTTTAATCCGACATACTGTAGAAATTGCTGATTTAGTTTCAATTTGGAATATTTATCTTGTGAAATATAACAAATGTCTATGCTTGTTGAAATAATAAAAAAAAAAAAAAATCGAAAAAAAATCCCTTTCTTTAAGATGTATAGCTTTTTGTAGCCGTCTCCTGCGGCCACTTGTCCTCCCCCCGCACGGTGTTTGTAACGTGTAGCAGACGGATCCGCTCGCTCATCATTCACGTAGACACACGGCTATCCGCTTTACAGATCGCATTTGCAATTGTCCGACACAGGGGGGCGTAGTTCTTGTTTTAATATGTGAAATATAAACCTGAGGCTGCTAAACTTGAAATGAGAATAAAAGTTTTAAAACCTGAACCCTGACACCGATGGCTGCCTCCATTTCTTGCCACCCCGTCCCTGGTCTGTTAGGCCACTCGCCCTCTGCTGTTTCTTTGGGGGGTTCTTGATCCCATTTCGTTAGCGTTCATGGTTTTCGTTACTCGGTTCCCCATTTTTAAGAAGCAAACGTGTAACGTGTTGGCAAGAGTCACGTGTTTATAAGTGCATGAAGCATCAAGCAAGTGTTGTAATAAATGGTGTACGTTATGCTGTGCTCAGATTCCAGTTTGTTTCCCCTCCCCCTTGGATTGAGAGTTTTACACCTTAGGCCTCGTTCACATCTGCATTGGTATTCTGTAGGGGGGGAGGATGCATGAGGACGCCCCCCGAATCGAATACCGAACGCAACTGCGAGCAGTGTGCAGTGACAGTACACGGAACCCATAGACTATAATGGGGTCCAGATCTCTGCAGGGATCATGTGGACAGGAAAGTATGATTCGTGCGGGCGGCGTGTGTCAAGCACACGGACCCCATTATAGTCTATGGGGACTTGCAATTATGGGGGTGTCCCAATACCAACGCAGATGTGAACAAGGTCTTATACATTATCTCCGTGCCCCTGAGCTGCCGATATACATCCAGGTACAGCTGAGCATGCATGTGTTCTCAGCCACCACCAGCAACTTCTGTCCCATGAAGGATTGGACGTGATGAAATTAAAGATGTCTGATCCTTTCCCCCAACCCTTTTCTGTTCATGGAGAGTTTACACTTCTAGGTCGTCGTCACCAAATTGAAAGTTCCTGCAAGTATGCATCTAAGGTGTATGACCTCCTTACAGACGCAGCCAAAATTTGGTACTTGTATTGGTTTTGATGTGATCCATGTTTGGCCACCCTTGAGTTATTACTGACTGAAGGGACCTCCCGCACTCACAAGTCCGGAGATGTTTTGCACTGCAGGGTGAATGGAGCAGAGACTGGGAATGTGCGCCCGCACGTAATCCATAGCAGTGAGACAAGTGCAAGTCACTGCGCCCTGTTCTGTTATCTATGAATGATGATGGGGGGGGGGGTTGCATTTCTAACCACAACTTCATGCAAACTTTTACAGACTGTTTTTTTCCTCAATGGCAATGAAAGTAAAGGCCCCCCATGCACGTGACCAAGGAGAGGTTCTGAAGCAAAGGGAAACAAATGGGGAGTATCCTCAAAGTGCATGGTGTCTATGGGTTTTGTAAGGTAACTGCTTTTTTTTTTAATGCAGGTTAGGTTTTCATTCGGGGGGTCCACAAGTGAACTCCCAAATGGAAACCCAAGCCCAGATTAGCCTGTATACAAGTGTACAGCACTGTGCTGAGTGTCTATATAGTTTTGTCAGGGCTCCTCTATATGTCGCAGTCTCTTCAGTTGGTTCCCGGGTGTCCTAAGAACATTATACTATTAAAGATCCCTTTTAGGCTAAATCCCTGTTACAGAAAAGCCGCCGCCGTTGTCACCAACCAAGAAGTTGGCCGTGTATGAAACTTTTTGATAGATTTCCAGAACGATCCTTTGTTCTCCGCATTTCTGGCTTGTTCCAGTGTCTGCGACTACCAGGATGGACTAATGTGTGTGGCCGTGTCTGCAAACAGATTGCAAGGTAAGATTGTGCTGAACAAAGCGGCCGTTGTGTTATTGCAGATGTAGCGCCTTGGATTCAGGGGAAAGGAGCGACGTCTTCATGTGCACCTTGTTCCTGGTATTCCCTGCGGGGTAAACAACAAGGAGCTATTCTAGGCCCGCTGAGTCATGTGACCCGTGTGATGACGTTCTTAGGAGTAAACGTCACATGACAGGAAGTCCAAAGCCAAATATTTACATTACCGCAGGCGCTGGATCGGGAGGAGGAAATACATGAAATACATTGGACAGGATACGCAATGTCTGATCCATGCAGCGCCCCCTTCTGGGCGCCGATATTAAGGGGAATTTAATATTCTGCATCCAGTTTGGCCTATGTTCACACACAGAGGTGTTTGGATGTCATTTTGATTGCGTGTATATTTCAGCACATCGCTCTATTCACTACATCATTGCCGCTTATGAGAAATGGGGGAGCAGATCTGGAATAAAGGAGGGCCAGGTTTGGGGGGGGAGGGAGGGACACCCCGGCCCCACAGATTTACTATAACCCTCACCACTGAATGTCGCAGATCTTTACGGATCAGGCAGCCGGGGAATCTTAAGTCTGGAATCTTTATCTAGTAAGATGTATTTCTTGCTCCGGATCCTCCGCCTGCAGGAATCTTCACGAACAGTCTTCGGACGCTCCCCCTTATATTTTTTTTCCCCCCTGAATTTAGAATTTGCTTATTCGCCCATCGACAATCCTGATTGGATACCGCACAGTGAGTGACAGATCCTTTAGCCAATGGCGGTGAGAGACGGGATAAAGCCGGGTGTGACGTCATCGTAATAAGTAGGATCTCACCAATTCATAGAACGGACTTTTCAATTAATGGCCAAGTCTTAAATAGATTACGAATATGCAAATGAGAACCTCCAAGTGCTCTGTCTCCATATGTTGCACTTGAGTCTCATTTGCATATCTATAAGAGTGACTTGTTAATGCTGCATCTATTGGACTGTCTCGGTGTATGATGGCGTTCGGCGTCACATCCCCTACACTTTCCCTGTCCCAGGATCCCTTTAATAACTACTTTTCACGTCTGCAAGGTTTGTACACCGCCAAAGAAGCGCAGACCGTGCACGGCCTAGGAGGTGTTGTATTGTAGCGGTAGGTGATCTGTATTCTGCACGTACCTATACCAGGCACCCTTGTGCCCAGGCTCCTTCATACTGGCAGGCACACGCTGTATACTCCATTACAAGGTCTGTGTATAACACTGAGTCTTTCTGGATGGGTTACAGGACAGTCGCTGACGCTTCTGCTTTGTTCCCTTGTTGCATTAGATATATATTCAGTTTTCTACATGATAACTCGGCACCGCAGCATTGTGATCTGTTGTGTTGTCGGAGTGACTCCATATCTGTCAGGTGTGACTTGTATACGCTTTATCCATCACATCCCTCTGCACACTTTACATTGGATTTTCAGTTTTCCCTGAGCTGGTGGCTATAGGTTTCCTATATACTGCTCCCTGAAAGGTGATCCTATATACCTAACCCTATCGTACACACGACATTCTACAGCAGTGCGGGCTTTTATGGGTAAACCCCAGATCCGATTTACCCTTTAAGTGTTCTACTATTACTTGTATTTTAATAAAGAACACGCCTATATGATTTCCATAATGTGAAATGGTTGTACAAGGTCGCCCTAATCCTAATCCTTTAATGGGTACCCTACAGTTATACACGGCCTTTCACAGTACAAGATAATATATGAAGGGTTGTAATAAATATCTGTTCTTCTCCACTCTTCAGGCAGCCAGGATAGAATAAACACTCAAAGAATTTCTATCACTTGAGATAGCGCTGCTAGGTTGTAGAGAAGAGGCTACTAGTGCACAGAATGTGGCAATAATCCAGCTGAGAGGAAACTATGTGTGAGTCTGGATACAGAGACAGATATAATGTAAAGCAGCAGCAGCAGGTTGGAGGTAAGGAGCAGGAAAGCAGACGCCCTTAATAAGATATCTTACAAGGCTTCTTATATATAGATACACTATATGGTTATGACAAGTCGTGTATAAATTCTATAATCCCTCCAGCACCAAATAGGTACAGGAAAGCTTAGCATGTGCACATTGCAGATAAAAGCAGGTGGATAGGTGGTATTGTAGCCGCACCCGTAAGCTGGACGTACACGTAAGACCCCATACACACAATCCAATCCTGTCTGCATAGCATTCACTGTGTCATAGTCCATTATACTGCACTGAGCTCCTGAACAGCCCGCTATCCAGTATACGGGACTACTGAGGGCGGGTTCACACCTGCACCCGGTCTCCACTTTCAGGTTTCCATCTTCTGCCAAGATAAACTGGACAAGAGATGGAAACCCGGTGGTCAGTGTCTGCCCGTGTGCGTCTTCTGCCTCTCCGCGACAAAACAGTTTTTTTTTAACCAGACACAAGGTCGGACATGCAGGACTTTGTGTCCGGTTAAAAACAAACCCGGTTTTGCCGCAGAGACCAGAAGACGCTCATGGGCGGACACTTTGCAAACCTATTCAAGTGAATGGGTTTGAAAACTCACCACCAGGTTTCTGTTCCCTGTCCAGTTTCTCTCGGCAGAAGATGGAAATCCAAAAGCAGAGACTGGGCGCTGGTGTGAACCCGCCCTAAGATGTACACAACCAACCATGCATCTGATGCGTGACATTGGAATGGATTGGAAACCTCCATAGACATGAATGTTTAGCAGAACATACTCGGTTGTGTGCATGGGGCGGTTTGGGAGGTTACTGCATTATAACTGACTGTGACGCAACGAGTTCTGTGCATACGGCCGGGCTCAGTCTGCAAAATACGGCCCACACAGGAGATAAGATTATCTACAGAACCAGCTAAATATGGTGAAACCTGCAGACCGTCCCATGTCTGATAGTCACATGTATAAAACTAATAACAGTCACTGCTGCCGCAACAATCTGTCCCTGCCGATGATCTGCAGATTCTCATCTCAGCATAGTCGCAATCCTTGATCAGACCTGTCACCTTAGTCTTCACTTAGTAGCCAAACTCTGGAATGTCCTACCACAAGGGGGAGCAGTGGAATATACCATGTCTGCAATTAAAAAGGGGCTAGCAAATGGCTAGTACAAGTTCTTGGGCTACCTTACTCATGGATTTTGCCGCCTTCTAGGTTGGACCTGGGTCTCTTACACCCTTATGTATCCGTCTACTAGAACGTCTGTCCTTTTTCTCTAAGCAACCAATCTGATTTCAGTTTTTATTTCTTAAAATAATCTGCACTGTGTGCACGGTATCATACAAATCTGGAACATGACGAAATGTCATCCCCCTTTGCACCACTAGAGGGCGCACTAACATAAGGTTTATCGCCTCCTATTGTGCAGGGGCAGACGCTGCACCCAGAGGTCTGCAGACGAATCTAAGTAGAATACTCCATGAAGAGCCTGCACCAGCGTATACCGAGGTGCTGTACAACAAAGGAGGAAGAAAAGCCTTGCTGTGCCCAGGACATGAACCAATACTTAATAGAATGATCCGATAGACTGGAATTACATATAATATTTAGTTGGTAAAGAATAAGAGATTCCTAAATTTGTTTAATCTTCTGCCTATAACACAGTGATCTAGTTGTGACAGTCTAATGCTATGGGCCACCATATTGGCCAAGGCTCTGTGCAGCACAGACTGTGCAGGCCCTTCTCCTTGTACAGCCCCATTCTCCCTTCTGTCTTCTGAATACATCTTCCCAGCAGTCTCAGCATCCTAAAGAAACATAGAAGAAGATTAAGAGCAGGAGCAGAACACATGGCCGGGCCCGCGCCTGCATTCTTCCTTTTTATCTTGGGATAGACATGTGTTCGCCGACATGGAGACATTCACTTAATGTAGATTTTCCAACCACATCTGGTGCAGGATCCTGAGAGTTCTGCACTCGTGTCTGACATGGACCTGTGAATTACGTAGAAGCCTCAATTCACACAATGCATTAAAAAAAAAAAACAGCATTTATTTTACATTTTTTTAATTCTATCTTCCGTATATGATTATAGGGGCTGCAAACCTGCCGGGGCTTCTCTGCTCAGTTAACAGCATTTACTGATGTGCTTTACAGCAGTCTCAAGGCGCTAGGTAACAATACACTGGAGCTGAGTCACCATGGGAGAGTTTTCTAGACGTGGGCTCTATAGAGAGGGAAGGGGGGATAAGCTGTGATACCATCTATGGATGCAATGTGATGGGTCTCTCTGGGTGCTATCTAGTCAAGTGTTGTCTTCTATTGTAATCCTACCTGTGATGTAAAGGAGGTGACTGCTGTAAAGAAAATCCCTAAAGAATTGGCAGTCTATTATTTGGCTTAGTGGTCAGAGTTAAAATTGCAAGATTTAGTACTTCATTTTAGACAGTGACATGGAAAATCCTTAAATATACTAACGTAGCAGTCCTTCAGTACTTCATTGCACCCATTTCCCTATAACCTCTGAATTTTAGGTAGGTGCACTCCTTCATTCCTTCATTGCACCCGTTTCCGTATAACCTGTGCACTTTAGGTAGTTGTAGGCCTTCATTGGACCATTTTCCTATAACCTGTGCACTGTAGATAGTTGCAGTCCTTCATTGCACTGTTTCCCTATACCCTGTGCACTTTAGGTAGGTGCAGTCCTTCAGTCCTCCATTGGACCCATTTCCCTATACCCTGTGCACTTTAGGTAGGTGCAGTACTTCATTGCACCATTTTCATATAACCTGTGCACTTTAGGTAGGTAGCAGTCATTCATTGCACCGTTTCCCTATACCCTGTGCACTTCTGGTAGGTGCAGTCCCTCATTGCACCGTTTCCCTATACCCTGTGCACTTTAGGTAGGTGCAGTCCTTCAGTCCCTCATTGCACAGTTTCCCTATAATCTGGGCACTTTAGGTGCAGTCCCTCATTGCACCCATTTTCCTATACCCTGTGCACATTAGGTAGGTGCAGTCCTTCATTGCACCGTTTCCCTATACCCTGTGCACGTTAGGTAGGTGCAGTCCTTCATTGCACCGTTTCCCTATACCCTGTGCACGTTAGGTAGGTGCAGTCCTTCATTGCACCATTTCCCTATACCCTGTGCACTTTAGGTAGGTGCAGTCCTTAATTGCACCATTTCCCTATAATCTAGGCACTTTAGGTGCAGTCCCTCATTGCACCCGTTTCCCTATACCCTGTGCACGTTAGGTAGGTGCAGTCCTTCATTGCACCGTTTCCCTATACCCTGTGCACGTTAGGTAGGTGCAGTCCTTCATTGCACCATTTCCCTATACCCTGTGCACTTTAGGTAGGTGCAGTCCTTAATTGCACCATTTCCCTATAATCTAGGCACTTTAGGTGCAGTCCCTCATTGCACCCGTTTCCCTATACCCTGTGCACGTTAGGTAGGTGCAGTCCTTCATTGCACCGTTTCCCTATAATCTGGGCACTTTAGGTGCAGTCCTTCATTGCACCGTTTCCCTATACCCTGTGCACTTTAGGTAGGTTCAGTTCCTCATTGCACCCATTTCCCTATAAGCTCTGCATTTTAGGTAGGTGCAGTCCTTCAGTCTTTCATTGCACCCGTCTCTTTATAGTGGAAAAAGCAGGAATTTATTCATGAATAAAAACTGTCTCCACAAATCATAGGAGCAAAGGAGGTGAAATCTAATTTGGCAGTACATTCTGTCTGCCTGTGTCAGGAACATCTGAAAGCACATGGGTATGTATGAGTAGTTAACCGCTTAATGACTGGAGTCCCGTTTGGGGTCACCGACCCCATATGCTTATTGGAAGGTCCCGTCATCCTTTATTTGTCACGGTCTGGGGGTCGTCGCAGGGGAGGTGCGTTATTCTGCACTGAGTGTTCCTCGGTGACTTGTTTCGGAACACAAGCTTCATCTTGTTTGTTACTTTGTCTTCCTTCCATCCTGGAGTTCCTCCAAGGCCTGTTCCCATGTAGCCCGTGTGTTCCCTCGCTCTGTAATCCCCCAAACTCCCACATTTGTTTTAGTACAATAAATAGAATTTATTATAAGGTACCGCAGCTGTTTAAGATTAAAGGCCTACTCCGCTCTTACAACATATCTTTACAGCTCCTTAAGTCCTCTGCGCAGCTTTAACCTATTTGCGAGCGGCGGATGCTGAGTTATTTATGTCTATGAATTATTATCCAATTATCATCCGGCTCTTATTAATTATTCAGCCTCCTGCCACCGCGCGTATTACACAAATTAGATCAATGTACTCTGCAAAATGACTTCTTTCTATGCATTAGGAGGGAGTTGGAGCCATAGCGCCCGGAATCGCGTATTACAAGCCGTGTCTCCCTGGTGTCTTACCTGGAACAATGTGTATATTTATAAGGCCAGGAGAGACCGTAGAACATATGGCGCGTGGTGTGTGCGCGCTACGAGACGGAGCTCCCCAGTTGTTATGACAGGTGGACGGCATCGGATGCAAAGCCCGGCATCTTATTGTGGAATTAGACCTGTAATCACATTAAAAGCAAAAGTACACACCCGTAGTATCTGTCATGTGTATGCAAGACGTAGGCCCTGTTATGTAACACAAATCCACACCGTTAGCTGACCGGCGCACACATTCAGCATGGCGGGGTTTTTTTTTCTTAGCCGTATACAATTTCCATATTGCGGTGCATTTTCTTCTACCATTTTTCCCCATGGCGGTTTTTATTCACACATCATTTTTGGGGTTGAGCCAATCTTGAGATTTCAGGATCGTTTTTAAAATCCGATTTCCGATCATTTTCCATCTGAACCCGATCCTGATGGAAGTCAATCGGATTTTTTTTAATGATCGAAGTTCGGATTTTAAAAATCATCATATTCACTACACAGCATGGAGTCCAAAAATTGAAGCGTTTCATTTTTGGACTCCATGCTGTGTAGCGGTTGAAAAAAAAAAATCCCCCAGCTACTTAGTCCCCCCCACTTACCTGCACAGATCCGCTGCCGCTCCCTGTTCTTCTCGCTCCTCTTCTCTCTCCTTCACAGGCCTTCAGAGCGCCGTGCGAGCCCCCGCCTCCCAGGTTAGTGTTAGAGATGCTGGGAGTAGGTGGGGCTTGTTGTGGCTTAGGAGAGGAGGGGAGACGTGAGTGCCTCACTCCCAGTACCCGCCCACACTCTCCTAAGCCACAAGCCCCGCCTTCTCCCAGCATCTCTAACACTAGCTCTAACACTCTAACACTGGGAGGCGGGGGCGCTCACGGTGCTCTTAAGGCCTGTGAAGGAGAAAGAAGAGGAGCAAGAAGAACGGGGAGCGGCAGTGGATCTGTGCAGGTAAGTTGAGCAATCGGTATTGGAATTCCCTTCCCGATCTTTTTTAGGCGGGATCAGAACCCGATCACGATCGTGAAATTTACTCAATTGCCGATCGGGATCTGATCTTTTCCGATCCCGATCACTCAACCCTAATCATTTTTATTTTTTTTCCCCATCACAAAAACAATAGGAAAATACCTGGAAAAAACAAAAACCCAAACCTAGATCAGGTTTTTAAAGAACAACATGAAATTTATATAAACGGGTCCTACATGACCGACTTTTGAGTCCATGCAACAAAATCGGTTTCATGGCAGACAGGCCGCATACAGACACCAGCGGTTTGCTTAAAAACTCATTGAACTGAATAAGTTATTAAACTGACCGCCCTGGAAATTTAGGCAGAATCACATTGGACAGGTCAAGGCGCAGGTGTGAACGCCGCACAATTCTACATTTCCCTCTTTTTTTTTTCTGCAGCTTTTCAGTCTTTTGCATCCTAGCGGCGCCAGCAATATAGGAAATACTTTGTCCTTCCCAGTGCGCGGCAGCGTCTCCAGACTTCAGGTAATAGATCAATGAGGAAGAATCGATTCCACCAGCATTTTGCAAAATATTTATTGGAAGTAGCAAACGCCACGTGTCGGCCCTCACAGGGGTCTTTTTCAAGTGCTAAGTCAATAAGACCTTCTTCTTCTTCTTCTTCCTTCTTCTTTCTTCTTCATGAGAAAAATAACCAAAACCAAATGTGAACCCAGTAAATGTCAGTCACAGGCCTCAGGGGTCCCTGATATCTGGCAGAAGCGCCGAAGAGAGCCCAGGGGAGGTGAGTAACACTGCTTTTTATATTTGATAGCCATCCTCGAGGCCGCTGGTTATTATACTCTGGGGTCTGAAAAGAGACCACAGAATATAATAGCAGTTCCGGTTCAACCATGTTCATGCTGAACGAAATTGCCAAGTAAAACTTGGAATGCAGGAACACGCTTTTTTTGCACTGGGTGTGGCAATAGTCCCATCCAGTCCCCAGGGTGCCAGTGGTTTCACTTCTGAGTAATTGAAACATCGATGTATTGTGTGGGGGCCACTATGGAGCATATTGTACTGTGTTTGGGTCACTATGGAGCATATTGTACTGTGTTTGGGTCACTATGGAGCATATTGTACTGTGTTTGGGTCACTATGGAGCATATTGTACTGTGTTGGGGTCGCTGTGGAGCGTATAATACTGTGTGGGGGCCACTATGGAACATATTGTACTGTGTGGGGGCCACTATGGAGCCTATTGTACTGTGTTGGGGTCGCTGTGAAGCATATAATACTGTGTGGGGGCCACTATGGAGCATATTGTACTGTGTGGGGGGCCACTATGGAGCATATTGTACTGTGTTGGGGTCGCTGTGGTGCATATAATACTGTGTGGGGGCCACTATGGAGCATATTGTACTGTGTGGGGGCCACTATGGAGCCTATTGTACTGTGTTGGGGTCGCTGTGAAGCATATAATACTGTGTGGGGGCCACTATGGAGCATATTGTACTGTGTGTGGGGCCACTATGGAGCATATTGTACTGTGTTGGGGTCGCTGTGGTGCATATAATACTGTGTGGGGGCCACTATGGAGCATATTGTACTGTGTAGGAGCCACTGTGGAGCATATTGTACTGTGTTGGGGGTCGCTGTGGAGCATATAATACTGTGTGGGGGCCACTATGGAGCATATTGTACTGTGCCACTGTGGGAAAAAATAGTCCTGTGTCGGGGCTGCTGGTGAACAGTTTGTACTGTGTGGGGAGCACTGGAATTTGTATCATTGAAAGCTCTGCAACACTCCATTCACATGAGAAGTTTTGTGGGTCTGTAATCATTCACAATTGTGTATAATATGAAAAAAAATAAAAATCTCCAGCATCGGATGATGTTCTACAGCAGCTTGGGCACAGTATTGTCACACCACAGCTGCTGAAGAACCTCTTTAGAAATAGAAGAAGAGCAGATTGTGCATGGAACGTGGAAAAGAAAAATCCCATTTGCTCGGCCGCCTCTAACACGAGCAAGGTGCGATTGATATTAACCTTGTAGAATTGTACTAAGGAGAAGGTTTGCGAGTTCTGGAGGTGTCTGGCTTGGATACAATACTTAGTCTCAGTACACACTGCTACTTTGGCAATGACATCCATCTGTCCATCCGCACGTCGCTGTTCTACATTGTGGTCAATGTGAGTGAATGAGACCTGGGGCTGCAGAAACAACAAGTCACATAAGATGGTCGGGGTCGCGTGAGCCGAGGTTCTTATTCTGAACATGCATTTATATAGAACAGACATTTTGTTCTTTCTCCTCGGGCTCCACCGTAATCGATCAATTACATTTTGGAGCCGTTCCTATATTCAGATTGCTAAAAGTCGACCGTACAGCTTTTTGTTGAAACGCTTCCAGTATTACGTGTTAGGACAGGCCTCTTCTTATCTCCTTATAAGTGTATTTAATGTATTCATCCACCTATTACCTAATAGGACTGATCTGCCATTATCAGAGATTACAGACATTGTATAACAATCACAAATGCTGGAAGAAGAGAAGTTACAGACAGAATAGCGCTCCCGGAGGTAGGTAGGTGCATGAAGGGTGCATATGGGTTTCCTTGCACCCATTATAATATTGGGATCGAATATTTTGGACTGCAGGCTGTGAACCCTAAGGACACGGGGAGCCTTGTGAGTGTTGCCAATCTGGATACAATGTTGCAGAATATTTCCACACTTCATGGTAGATGTTCTGTAGATGAGAATCCACGGAAGGGAACCATCCACATGTAGTCAGGATGGGGGGCAGATGCCCCGTCCTGGGACCCTGCGAATATCCTGCGAATATGTCACAAATATCTGTAAGAAAAAGAACTCCTTAGGAGAAGTGAAGCTTTGGGAGGAAGTAAAGTAACCTGCCAAGACCTAATTTATTGCCGTTTGCCCAGAGTCCTCCAGGATTGGAGACGTTACCCGCCGCCTTTCGTTGGCACAATCCCGATACGCTTAATGGAATTGTTATTCTCTTTCCGTTCACTAAATTACAATGTTAATCCATTTTGCTTAAAAATTCTTATCTCGCTGCCAACTCTACAGATCGTAGGAATGCCAATGCAAGTAAAAACCTGAGCGTACAATGAAGGCAAAGAACACGCCAGGGAAGTGTATACGGCACAGCGCCGTGGGTGGCGCCAAACATTGCATTTATAGAAGCTTAGTGGTAAAATATAGCGCCATCTCCGACATGTTGTGACCCGCATGGGAGTATACCAGTGCACGCTGCCAATAACACCTCATATTATTGATAGTCTCCGGGTCTAGCAAAGGATTTGTGCATGGTCCAATGTCTAAAACTGTTGGCCACTAGAATTGAGCGATCGTGTTCAGAAAAGATCGGATTCTGATCGGCGATCGAGAAAATTTCACGATAGTGATCGGAATTCCAAACACGATCTTTTTAGGTGGGATCGAGATCGGTGATTATTACCCACAATGCTTTGCTACTGGCCAAGCATTGTGGGAAAAGCTAACAATGTTAGCCTTCACACTGAGTATACGCTCATTCTGAGTGGAGTGTATACTTAGTGTGAAGGCTCCGCCACGGTTCCATAGGAATGAATGGAAGCAGCCGGCACACAGCCTTAACCCCCTGCGCGCCGGCTGCGTCCATTTATTCTAATGGGAGACTAGCTAACATCTCTATTAACTACTTACCTGCAGAGATGGCTGGTCCGGTGCCCGGTGTTCTCGTTCTTCGCCTCGCTGCCCCCGCCTCCCAGGTTAGTGTTTGAAGAGCTAGGAAGAAGGCGGGGCTTGTGGCTTAGGAGAGTGTGGGCGGGTACAGGGTGGGGAGACGTGACGTCTCCCCTCCCAGTACCTGCCCACACTCTCCTAACCTGGGAGGCAGGGGGCAGCGAGGCAAAGAAGAACGAGAACACCGGGCACCGGACCAGCCATCTCTGCAGGTAAGTGGACACCAGGGGGACTAAGTAGCCAGAGGATTAAAAAAAAAATCACCACACAGCGTGGATTCTAACAATTAAAGCGTTCACTTGTTAGATTCCACGCTGTATAGTGAATAGGATTGTTTTTAAAATCTGATCTCCGATTAGTAAAAAAATCCCATTGACTTGCATTGAGATCAGATTTGGGATCGAGATCGGGTTTGAATGAAACATGATTGGAAATCGGATTTCAAAATTGATCCTGAAAAGTCAAGATCGGCTCAACCCTATTGGCCACATGATAGATAACGAGGACTATATGATAATAGTACAATGTGTGCCATATGTGATATCTGCTGAGGGCAGCCATGATGGGCGCTATTCTTGAAATGCAATGCAACAAACTATTATACAAGACCCATGAACTGGGTTTAGAATCCTCTTTTTTTTTTTTTTTTTTTTTTTTATGTAGATTGTGAGCCCCACATAGAGCTCACAATGTACATTTTTCCCTATCAGTATGTCTTTTTGGAATATGGGATGGAAATCCATGCAAACACGGGGAGAACATACAAACTCCTTGCAGATGGTTTTTTGCCCTTGGCGGGATTTGAACACCAGGACTCCAGTGCTGCAAAGCTGCAGTGCTAACCACTGAGCCACCGTGTGGCCCCTTAGAATCCTCTATTCTCTCGCCACGGGCAAAAGATGTTGAAATGAAGATGTAGCAGCCATCTGCAAAATCCCTACCCAGTGTCGTGTATCCAAAATAAATGGCGTCCTCCGTCATCTGCGCGTTTCTTCATCATTCCTCGCCTCTTAGTAGAGCGGCTGACACTTGATGGAACGTCATTGGGCTGAGAGATTAGGCGGCCATTACTGATAATGACAGTGCTTTGAGCAGGGATGGACGACGCAGACTGTAGTTTGCCGCCTTTTACCTTCTGTTACGTAACGCTCCGGTCGCGGCAGAAGCTGTCGGCACGTCCGCGGGAAGTGGAAGAAATTACAATAATAAAAATAGAAGCATTTCAATTCTATTGGGCTTCGAACATGTATTTTCTGGAGACTAGAACAGGGTAGGCAAATGTTTTTGAAATTGGGCTCCTGCCCAGACACAATGTCACACCTCACGGTTCCCTTTAGTATCTCCTCTCCTGGAGCGACACCGCTGAGCGAGCCCTGTGCCAGGTAGACTTGCCCAAAGTGCCCCCCACTCCACCCCAGACATCGATGGGTGCTGACCCCTGGACTTCAATGAGTTTGGTGCATTATATATGTGGCTGTGTAGGAGACGTGCACCAGTATAGGATAACATCTTCCATATTTCTATACACGGATGGAGCAGAGTTACCCCAAACTTCTACATTTGGTTAAGTTGCTGGAGTGTGATATTTTATCCTAGAAGACCAATGACTTTTCATTGGTTTATTGCCCTCGGTTATAATGTATCTCGCTGCCGCAGTCCAACCAATTGCAGAAGTTCGGGTTAGCTCTGCTACATCTGTAACTATATCCTCCTGCCTCTCCATTCCATCTACATACCTGCCCCATGAGGCCATGTCTTACTTCAGAGGGATTCTTTGGAGGCCACGTGTACCCAGATACCAGTTATGTGCTGATGAGGTCCAAAATCCTGAAACAGATCCGGATCTCTAGAAAACTAATACTCCTCTTCTGTTTGAAGACTCTTAGACGGGGAGATTGATATACGGGACATGGGCATTAGATCATGTGAAACATCCAGGAACGGAGCGACCAGCTGTCAGCGGGTAAGAGTTGGCGAGTAGACGAAGTATCTGGTTGGTTTCTATGAGCAATGTCCACTGTTATGTCAGTGCACTTATTACATGATGTATCCGCTCACTAGGACACTGAGCACCCCTGCACCCGTCCATTGTGCTGTGCCCTGAATATTGCCAACTTTGTTACACAAACGGAATCCAATGATACCAAATGGCTACCAGCGATACTTTGTTGCACAAGGTCCTTTGCTACATTGTCTTATCATTACTCCACATAGTTTGTTCCTCTTGAGAAAGCGACGAGTTTCTTATAGATCTTTCATTAAACAGCGGGTCACAACACAGCCGGAAACAGACAACTCCACGTACTGAGCGTCGGACCACCACAATCTGACCTAACCTAAGGACAGTCCATCAATATCGAGTCTCGCTTGACTTCTAATGACATTGTCTGGGAAACACCAATGTATGGTGACTAACAACAGGCAATGTCTCCCAGGACTGATCAAACACACGTCAGGGTTCCTGGAGAGCCGGCGTTTGCCGTAAGAACCTTGTTTATTTTCCGGTTTGGTAAATGAATACTTTCTCTTGAATTGTCTTGTTGCTATTGAAGGATATAATGTATTTCACAGGGGAGTTTCATGAAACGGCCATTAAGCAAACTGGTTTCCTCCATAATATCGCTGCAGATTTGATATTGGGTGAGCCTTGTCCAGCAGAGCGGCCTCTTCCTGTGTTTTGATGTGGTCTGTTGTTTCACCCCAGAGGCTCGTTGCTTGATTTCCGTCACTTCCCAAATAAACAATATAAATACAATGGATTATTTAATGGGATCTTTAAAGAATAAAGTCCTGTCCTGGATTACATGATGATTTTCTCACGTCTGTCCTGGAGGGGATAAGTAATCTTACACAATATCTCTGGTATATCACAATGTCACTTCGTAGGAATTACAGGACGCATTACCTGTACGTAAAGGGTTTCTCCAGGGAGGCTTCTCTAGGCTGCAAAAAATTTGCAAAAACTCGGGGCCAAATAACAGGTTGCATCAATGCAAGAAACTTAGCCATGTGCAATTGTAATTCTGCAATTTTAATTGGACAATTTGGCCACAAGCACAGAGCTCTTCCCTGTAAGCACTGTGGGGATTTTTTGGAAATCCAGATACCCCTCTGTCCTCACATTATATTGTACATCATGGCTAGTGTAGACTTACATCACTATACTGTGAATGTACAACATGGTGCCGGGGCCTGGGCTGATCAAATTGGCATTTTTTTTTTTAAAAAAATTGCTTCAAAAGTGATAAACCCCAAATGTTATCAATGCAAACTACTATTCTAGTGAAAACGAGCCCTGACGAAGGTGCGTACACAAAAATAAAAAGTGACGGCTCTTACAATATGGGGATGCAAATATTTTGTTTCAATTTTTTTTACAATTTTTCACATTTTTTTTCCAATTCCACCACATTCTGCTTCCCCCCCCCCCCAGTAAATCACACAGAATATTAAATGGTGACATTGTGACGATTTTCCAATTTCAATGGGAAAAATGAAAAATAATGGATTTGGAAAGAAATGGAGTAAAAAGAGACAAAACAAAACAAAAAAAAATAGCAAAAAATAATATAAATCTGACTCCTTAAGGGTTAAAGGGAGTTTCCTCCAAATGATTTGTAATTCAAGCAAAGAACTTGTATTAAATAACCCGAGATGTTATGAGATAACTGCAGATATAGAAGACGTCGGCCCGGCTGGAGGAAGACAAAGCAGTGACTAGAACCTGCTGGGAGTTACATAAGATGCAGGACATATAGAAGACACAATAAGAGACCTGGAGAGAATAAGAAAGCCAAGATGAATGATATAAGGAGCGGCGAGGGAGCCCGGACAGCTAAGACAATACACAGGGAAACGGGTGACGAGACAACACGTAATATATATGGGGAGGGGGGGGGACAGAGTATAATAATAATGTAACGTCTCAGACCGCCACCAGTCCCGTTCAGCCTGCCTGTGCTCATGGTGCAGATGGAGAAAGGTCTTGCAGCTTTCTTTTCATGGGAAAACCCCTTTAAGGCCGGGGCGCCACGGGACGTAAATGCCGTGATTTGCCTGCAGCGGAGACGCTGTGGTAAAAATTGCGGCGTTGTACAGGGCGAGTAAAGGGGATGGGATTCATGCGAACCCCACGCCCACTTTGCGGAAAAAAATGCAGTCAGTTCGGACACGCTGTGATTTGCAAAGCCGTTGCAGTTTTGCAAATCGCAGCATGTCAATTATATCTACGGAAACGCCAGCGGCTTTCCCGTAGATATAATTGTAACAGAAATTATTAAATGGTTATAAATAAATATACTTAATTATATACATGCCCCGCCCCCTTTAAGTTTACATAATTTCCCATGATGCATTGCCTTCAGCTCTCTTTAGATTAAATAGATGTCCCCCTGCAGTTCCCCATGTCTGAGGGTGCCGGGTTACCTCTGCTCTATAGAGACTTCTCGTCTTGTGTGGTCCTGAGATCCCCGGCTGGTCATTACAAAAAACTTCAAGATTTTACCAAGCAGTCTGAAATTAAAAAAATTGAAGTGATCGTTAAATTAGAAGTTTCTTTCTACTGTTCAGCATTGAAGGTTTTGTTATAGTAGAAGTCAGTGGCCCCGCCCTCATGGTGCCATATAGTGTCATCTGTTCTCATTTGCATAAATTCCCACAATGCACTACCTGAAGTTCTCCTTAAGTTAAGTGAATGTTGCACTGAGGTTGTCCCTGTGCGGACGCACCTTCTTAGATGTGGAGTGTCTTCTGCACTCATGAGGTCTCCGGGGCCCGGCACAGGTCTACCCACTGCAGCCTGAGCAGGTGGTGATGTGTGTCAGGGCTCCGCAGAGATCAAGGTTTCACTACCTGGGCCCGGCCTCACCTATAAAGGCCCCGCTCTGGTATTGTCACTGACTGCAGATATTCTTTACATGACAAAGCAACTGGAACGTTATGTATGAAATAAGCAAATTTACAATTAAATTTTCCATGAAAAAAAAAAAAAATTATTCCCAGAATACCCCAAACCCTCCTCCCCACAGCCGGCTCCTCCTCCCCACAGCCCGCCCCCCCATAGGCACACCCCTTCCTCATCCCTGTCCTGACAAGAGCAGCAACCAAAAGTCCACTCACTGCAGCACAGAGGACATTGCTAGATTTTAAGAGATTTTTGCTTCATTTGAGTTATTCTTTGCACTATTCATTAAACTCAGGGAGAGATCCAGCAATGCATTCTGGGAAATTATGTAAATTAGACACTTTTGATTGGATAAGAAATAATCTATTCAAAATGGCTGCCAGGTAGGCAGTCCATGTCATAAGAGAACAAAGCTCAGGACCAGGAGCAAGGTCTCTTCCCTGCACATGCTCAGTAATACACAGTGTGCCCCTCCATGGCCGACATCCTGTTCACCAGCTGGGACCGGTAGCAGAGATCGCTGATCACAGGGATTACTTAAAGGAACGTGTCACTTCTGAAGGGTTAGTCTGAGTAGACTGAACATCTCTAGACCTTTAACCACTTCTGGACCAGCCATAGATCACCCTGTAAGGACATATAGATGGCCAGACACGTCACCTCACCCAGTAGTCACAGGACTCAACCGGTTTTCAGATCACCAGTGTAAAAGACAAAAATCCATGGCTAGACCTTATGGGTTGGGGTTGTTTGGGGCCCTTCTCTATTTAGGGAGAGATTTGTGATAGATTGTGTCCTTGTGCTCTACATGTGCAGGCAAAGGAGAAGATTGGTATAAGGGAAAAAATAACCTAAAAAATATATTAAGGCCTTAGCAATTGTATATTATTAACCGGTTATAAGCGACTCTATATACACTGATTTACATATCTGCACCTTCACATTTGCATACGTTCCCATGATGCATTGCAGTCAGCTCTCCTTAGGTGAAATAGACGGCGCTCTGTAGGGATCAGCAGTGGTTTTGCTCTGAGCTTTGTATGTTGATTATCTTGTTGGCTGTCTTGGATGCTGGCCCTCCTGGTGCTCTTAAGGTGTTTGGTCCAGAAAATTTCAAAATTTTATTAAGTAGTCTGAAATTTGAGAAGAAAAAAAAATCTCAGTGAAAGTGAATTGGTCCTTAAAGAGATTCTACTATTACAATCAATGTTTTTGTCGTTGACACGTGAGGCTCGGGCAGAGCAGACTGCGCATTCCTGTGGCCACAAGAAAAATGTCCGCTTACACATTAAGTAAGTGGCCATTTTCTTGTGGCCTGTGGGCATGCGCAGTCGGCTCTGCCTGAGGCCTAGTAGTTAAACCCCCAGTGCTGGAAGAAGATGGAGGCGCCGCTGGAGAGTTCTCTTGCAGCTTTGGGGACGCCCCCAGTGCTGCGAGAGAACTCATTTGCATACCAACAAAAACTGGGATTTCTATTGAATGGTGGAGTGGAGAAGACATCTAAAGGTAGGAGAAGAAGAGACTTTCTTAAAGGGGCTCTATCAGCAAAATCATGCTGCTAGAGCCCCACATATGCGTGAATAGCCTTTAAAAAGGCTATTCAGGCACCGTAAATGTTATATTACACTACCCCTCCATTTTAAAATAATACCCTAAAAAAGAATGTGCACGCTGGGCGGGCATTCAGGGTGTGTGAAAGAAGAAGTTTCTTTCTACTGTTCAGTATTGAAGGTTTTGTTATAGTAGAAGTCAGTGGCCCTGGCCTCATGGTACCATATAGTGTCATCTGTTTTCTCATTTGCATACATTCCCACAATGCACTGCCTGAGGTTCTCCTTAAGTTAAGTGAATGTTGCACTGAGGTTGTCCCTGTGCGGACGCACCTTCTTAGATGTGGAGTGTCTTCTGCACTCATGCGGTCTCCGGGGCCTGGCACAGGTCTACCTACTGCAGCCTGAGCAGGGGGTGATGTGTGTCAGGGCTCTGCAGAGATCAAGGTTTCACTACCTGGGCCCACTCTGGTATTGTCACTGACTGCAGATATTCTTTACATGACAAAGCAACTGAGCTGTTATATATGAAATAAGCAAATTGACAATTAAATTTTCCATGAAAAAAAAAAATATATATTATTCCCAGAATACCCCATACCCTCCTCCCCCCAGCCGGCCCCTCCTCCCCACAGCCGGCACCTCCTCCCCACAGCTCGCCCCCCCCATAGCCACACCCAGCCCCCCATAGCCACACCCCTTCCTCATCCCTGTCCTGAGCAGCAGCCAAAAGTCCACTCACTGCAGCACAGAGGACATTTATAGATTTTAAGAGATTTTTGCTTCATTTGAGTTATTCTTTGCACTATTCATTAAACTCAGGGAGAGATCCAGCAATGCATTCTGGGAAACTATGCAAATGAGACACTTTTGATTGGATAAAAAGTAATTTATTCAAAATGGCTGCCAGGTAGGCAGTGCATGTCATAAGGGAACACCGCCCAGGACCAGGAGCAAGGTCTCTTCCCTGCACATGCTCAGTAATACACAGTCTGCCCCTCCATGGCCGACATCCTGTTCACCAGCTGGGACCGGTAGCAGAGATCGCTGATCGCAGGGATTACTTAAAGGAACGCGTCACTTCTGAAGGGTTAGTCTGAGGAGACTGAACATCTCTAGACCTTTAACCACTTCTGGACCAGCCATAGATCACCCTGTAAGGACATATAAGCGGCCAGACACGTCACCTCACCCAGTAGTCACAGGACTCAACCGGTTTTCAGATCACCAGTGTAAAAGACCAAATCCGTGCATAGACCTTATGGGTTGGGGTTGTTTGGGGCCCTTCTCTATTTAGGGAGAGATTTGTGATAGATTGTGTCCTTGTGCTCTACATGTGCAGGCAAAGGAGAAGATTGGTATAAGGGAAAAAATAACCTAAAAAATATATTAAGGCCTTAGCAATTGTATATTATTAACTGGTTATAAGTGACTCTATATACACTGATTTACATATCTGCACCTTCTCATTTGCATACATTCCCATGATACATTGCAGTCAGCTCTCCTTAGGTGAAATAGACGGCGCTCTGTAGGTATCAGCAGTGGTTTTGCTCTGAGCTTTGTATGCTGCTGATCTTGTTGGCTGTCTTGAAGAATGTGATGGTTCTCCTGGTTTTCACCTCTTTTTGTTCACTTGTCACCTTTTTTGTGTGTCAACGAAGGGATGCTGTACCCTTTTGGGCTGCTTCCTGACGGTTGTCTGGGGATGAGGCCTGTAATGGGTCTCTCCCCTCTATCAGTTGACCTGTCCTGGGGAACCGGGGCAGCCGCAGACCTCTTGCCTGAGTCAAGGAGTATCTCTGGTGGTGGCAGCCCGGAGAGAAACTCGACGACTGGTAGTCCTGAGTACCCTCGGTGGTGGCAGCCCAAGGGGAAAATGGACGTTGGGGACCTCCTGCTTTGGCAGTTGGTCCATTGGTACTCGACCCCACTCGGTCACCTTTTGGTCCTTGTGGGGAAGAGTTAGTCAGGAGCCTCCCTTCCCTTTAGGGAAAGGGTGCATTTTTTTTTTTTTTAGTGTGGCACCCACGTTTTTTTTGTGCACTTGGTGTTTTTGATTGGCACAGACTGAGACCTTCGATAAAAAAAAAATGGTTCTCCTGGTTTGCCTGCACATGTAGAGCACAAGGACACAATCTATCCCAAATCTCTCCCTAAATAGAGAAGGGCCCCAAACAACCCCAACCCATAAGGCCTATCCAAGGATTTGGTCTTTTACACTGGTGACCTGAAAACCGGGCGAGTCCTGTGACTACTGGGTGAGGTGACGTGTCTGGCCGCCTATATGTCCTTACAGGGTGGTCTATGGCTGGTCCAGAAGTGATTAAAGATCTAGAGATGTTCAGTCTACTCAGACTAAGCCTACAATGTATCTAGTCAGAGCTTCCCCTATAGAAGGTCCATATGGAGGGAAAGGAACGAGCGGCAGAAAATACATCGAATGGAAACATTATTAGAAGAAGGCAACTTAGTAATTAGATATTATCACATGATACAACTAATTCTATTTCTATAAATAATTATTCTCACTGATCACTAAATGGCGAAAATAAAAATGGTGCAATTGTTTATTGTAATTACTTAGTAACAATCTGGGGTTTGATCAGGGTCGGAGCGGTCACATCACTTTTGGTAGGTCCTCGGTGTCGTGTGTCGCCTCTTTCCCATAGAAACCTGCCCAGGGGAGGGGGGGTAATAATAACAAACATTTATACTCACCTGTCCTGGGGCCTGGCGCCATCTTCTGGCCTGTAGCTGACTTTACACTTATACACACACAGTGATGTCACAGTACAGAGAAGTGATGTCAGAGATTATGGATAACACATACAGTCCTATGAAAAAGTTTGGGCACCCCTATTAATCTTAATCATTTTTAGTTCTAAATATTTTGGTGTTTGCAGCAGCCATTTCAGTTTGATATATCTAATAACTGATGGACACAGTAATATTTCAGGATTGAAATGAGGTTTATTGTACTAACAGAAAATGTGCAATATGCATTAAACCAAAATTTGACCGGTGCAAAAGTATGGGCACCTCAACAGAAAAGTGACATTAATATTTAGTAGATCCTCCTTTTGCAAAGATAACAGCCTCTAGTCGCTTCCTGTAGCTTTTAATCAGTTCCTGGATAAAGGTATTTTGGACAAACAATTCAAGTTCAGTTAAGTTAGATGGTCGCCGAGCATGGACAGCCCGCTTCAAATCATCCCACAGATGTTCAATGATATTCAGGTCTGGGGACTGGGATGGCCATTCCAGAACATTGTAATTGTTCCTCTGCATGAATGCCTGAGGATTTGGAGCGGTGTTTTGGATCATTGTCTTGCTGAAATATCCATCCCCGGCGTAACTTCAACTTCGTCACTGATTCTTGAACATTATTCTCAAGAATCTGCTGATACTGAGTGGAATCCATGCGACCCTCAACTTTACCAAGATTCCCGATGCCGGCATTGGCCACACAGCCCCAAAGCATGATGGAACCTCCACCAAATTTTACAGTGGGTAGCATGTGTTTTTCTTGGAATCCTGTTTCTTTTTGGACGCCATGCATAACGCCTTTTTTTTATAACCAAACAACTCAATTTTTGTTTCCAAAATGAAGCTGCCTTGTCCAAATGTGCTTTTTCATACCTCAGGCAACTCTATTTGTGGCGTACGTGCAGAAACGGCTTCTTTCTCATCACTCTCCCATACAGCTTCTCCTTGTGCAAAGTGCGCTGTATAGTTGACCGATGCACAGTGACACCATCTGCAGCAAGATGATGCTGCAGCTCTTTGGAGGTGGTCTGTGGATTGTCCTTGACTGTTCTCACCATTCTTCTTCTCTGCCTTTCTGATATTTTTCTTGGCCTGCCACTTCTGGGCTTAACAAGAACTGTCCCTGTGGTCTTCCATTTCCTTACTATGTTCCTCACAGTGGAAACTGACAGGTTAAATCTCTGAGACAACGTTTTGTATCCTTCCCCTGAACAACTATGTTGAACAATCTTTGTTTTCAGATCATTTGAGAGTTGTTTTGAGTAGCCCATGATGCCACTCTTCAGAGGAGATTCAAATAGGAGATCAACTTGCAATTGGCCACCTTAAATACCTTTTCTTATGATTGGATACATCTGGCTATGAAGTTCAAAGCTCACTGAGGTTACAAAACCAATTTTGTGCTTCAGTAAGTCAGTAAAAAGTAGTTAGGGGAATTCAAATCAATAAAATGATAAGGGTGCCCATACTTTTGCACCGGTCAAATTTTGGTTTAATGCATATTGCACATTTTCTGTTAGTACAATAAACCTCATTTCAATCCTGAAATATTACTGTGTCCATCAGTTATTAGATATATCAAACTGAAATGGCTGTTGCAAACACCAAAATATTTAGAACAAAAAATGATTAAGATTAATAGGGGTGCCCAAACTTTTTCATAGGACTGTATAATGATGTCATCGTACAGCAATAAGGCACATCATGACATCACATAAATTCCCAGGTACAACACCTTTCACCTTACTTGCACATAAATATTACAACAACCTACATGAAAACGGGGCTCCAAAGCTGAATAACAGGGGCATGTTTGGAAATCACAGACCCCCTGTAATATATTCTGTATATGCATTCCCTTTAACGTACTGAGGGATTTGTTTTCATGGCCTGATCCTCTATGAATAGGACGTGTCTGCACAGGCGACTAGACACAATCTATTACAGATGTGCAGCCGGACGCACCCTCACGCTGGCATGCAGATCAGCATAAACACACATGCTATCAGGCATCCGAAAATCAGGTCCATGTGGGGGAAAAAAAACAGACAGAAAACAATGGGCGTTAAAAGACGACATTGCTAAAAATAGTCAGAACGTGTTTCCTAATGTAATATCCCAACAGGTTACGTGCCAGATAGTGGGAAGTGTACGGGCAAAGTCTAGCAAGGAACCAAGTCCCCGACAACCAAGTCCTCCAACAGCATCTTCTTCAAGGAATGGAGCAAAACATTGAATGTCCTCCATTGTCTGAAGATGCCGACGGAGGTTTGTTCTTACTGAACTTATACTGAGGTTTGGTTAGAAGCCTAAAGCGGTGAAGTCTCCAATGTAGAATCTAATGCAATGCACTTAATGTTGTGTGACCGTCCGGGGTCTCCTTCCATCATTCCACTTAAAATCTGCAGAGAGAAAAGTCCTGCAAGTCTATGGGGTTCCTTAGTTTCCGCAGGCAACCGTTTTTTGTGGATAGGATTCAGTTTTTTAGGTCCCCAGGCAGACCCCAAGACTGGAAACCCAAACACTAGTAAGTCATGGTGACAATTTGCAGTACAAAGCGAAGTAAGATATAGATCACATTTTGCAAAAATTCCGATTGTGGCGACATTTAATGTAAAGATAATGACAGAGACTCGTGTAAGTAACAACGTGCAATGTCTGATCATCTACTGAAATGTCTTAGGGTAGTAAAGGATCATTCTCTGAGGTTGATATTTGCAGGGGGATGAAGGATCAGAAATGTCGGCACCTTACTAAATATTTCCGCTATTTCATTATATTTCAGTCGCTCAGATCTCCGCCATCACCGGCTCCCACTTTCTGCACCTGTCAGTCACCACTTTCTGTCTCGCACTTGGGGTTGGGACTCGTGGCCGGTTATTTCTGTCATGGCCATAATTTGCTGAGATGGGAAGAACCTTTTACAGAGAGGCCGAAGGACATTACACCAGTATCAGTGATAGAGGTCGGGCTCAACTGGCTACAATGTTTTTTTTCCATGAAAATTTGTGTTTGTGTTCCAAAAATATTAATTTATTTCAGATTATGAAAATGAGCAGTCGGGAGCACCGAGGATGGCTCCATTACTGCATCCCATTACCCCATTGCACCTGAACTCCATCACTCCATTGCTCCATTACACTTGCACTCCATTACCTCATTGCTCCATTACCCCATTGCTCCATCACTCCTGCACCCCATTATCCTATTGCTCCATTACTCCTGCACCCCATTACCCCATTACTCCTGCATTCCATTACCCCTGCACCCCATTACCCCATTGCTCCATTACGCCTGCACCCCATTACCCTATTGCGCCATTACCCCATTACTCCTGCACCCCATTACTCCATTACCCCATTGCTCCATTACTCCTGCACCCCATTACCCCATTGCTCCATTACCCCATTGCTCCATTACTCCTGCATCCCATTACACCTGCACTCCATTGCTCCATTACCCCATCGCTCCATTACTCCTGCACCCCATTGCTCCATTACTCCTGCACTCCATTGTTCCATTACCCCATTGCTCCATTATTCCTGCACCCCATTGCTCTATTACCCCATTGCTCCATTACTCCTGCGCCCCATTACCCCATTGCTCCATTACTCCTGCACCCCACTCTGCTCTAATACACTTCTTTGAATGACAGGCAAGGTGAGATTTCAGCTTGGCTCCCTAGACCTGCCACTCAAAGAAGAAAGATGGGGTCAGTTTGGAGCAATGGAGCCGCCCTCAATGCCCCAGACTGCTCATTTTCATCTTGTGAAATGAATAAATATCTCTGCAACAGCGGCGTGAGTTATCAATGGGAAAAAGACATTACATTCAGGTGAGCCTGACCGATCTGTGTGACTGTATTAATGCTTCACCCTGGTGACAGACTCCCTTTCAGGGCTTGCAGTGGGTACAGAAGGTTAGAAGCTAATTGATGATGTGACAGAGAGATCCAAAACCCATGTTATATCATGCATAGCAATGCTAGATCCCTGGTTATAGCATGCATAGCAATGCTAGATCCCTGCTATATCATGCATATCAATGCTAGATCCCTGTTATATCATGTATATCAATGCTAAATCCCTGTTATATCATGTACATCAATGCTACTGTAGATCCCTGTTATATCATGTACATCAATGCTAGATCCCTATTATATCATGTATATCAATGCTAGATCCCATGTTATATCATGTACATCAATGCTAGATCCCTGCTATATCATGCATATCAATGCTAGATCCCGGTTATATCATGCATATCAATGCTAGATCCCGGTTATATCATGTATATCAATGCTAGATCCCATGTTATATCATGTACATCAATGCTAGATCCCATGTTATATCATGCATATCAATGCTAGATCCCGGTTATATCATGCATATCAATGCTAGATCCCGGTTATATCATGCATAGCAATGCTAGATCCCTGCTATATCATGCATAGCAATGCTAGATCCCGGTTATATCATGCATAGCAATGCTAGATCCCGGTTATATCATGCATAGCAATGCTAGATCCCGGTTATATCATGCATAGCAATGCTAGATCCCGGTTATATCATGTATAGCAATGCTAGATCCCTGCTATATCATGTATAGCAATGCTAGATCCCGGTTATATCATGCATATCAATGCTAGATCCCTGTTATATCATGCATAGCAATGCTAGATCCCGGTTATATCATGCATAGCAATGCTAGATCCCGGTTATATCACATGATAATTTGGGTTCCCAGTAGGAGTTTTTTTTTGCAAGGAATAAGAGGGGTCTATATTTTTGAGAGCTTCGGCTTCTAACCAAACACAATAATGACCAGTAAAGGTTTTCTTTTATTGTGGGTGAAAGCGTATTCTATGAGGTCTGCAAAAATTACGATATGGACAGAAAGAAGACTTGATCCAACAGTAGGTCAGTGTAGTACGAGGTACAATAGATCAATTGGATCACATTGTGACTGTCGGCAGCTCTAGAGCATACTGCATCTATTCCAACATTGTACTCCAAACCTGTATGCAATTATATCCTCAGCTCCCTCTAGTGGTGGCTTTGCCTATGCAAGGAATACTTTGTATCAAAATCAATGTATCACTGTATCAATCTGAGCGCTATAGAGATAGAAAGAAATGAATGGTGCAGAATGTTGGACCTCAGAATGACACGATGATACAATGTGAACCTTCATATCCATGAAGTTTTCCTATGAGGCTCTAAATCCCTGTGAAATTTCATGTTCTGCCGCCTCCCTACATTTCTATATAATCTCTACAATAAATGTAACAAAAAATTGCAATGACTTGTCTTTTCCATGCAAATATGTAACCAAGCAACAGCAGCCAGCGTACGAGCGAAACGCAGTCTGCATAAATGGCTCGCGTGTATTAGTTTTATGGACATATTAGTTGTAAAATTTTATGAGGTCTCTTGTTATTTTTAACAAATTGGCTGTTCTCATATTTCATTGCCTTGGGCAGGAATTTATCCTGTGTCTTTATGAAGGGGAGTGGCGCAGGGTTCTCAGCCCCGGTGCAAGAATTCAGCACTAATCATATTACAGTCATCGACATTACCTGGAAGTACATGGAGGACGGCTGCAGAACTTCTCAAAGTAATAATGATGTCAAAGGAGACATTTCCACCGGGGGAGAGTCTAACCCAAGTCTATCCACCTACTATAGGAATGCTGCAGCGGTAGGCAAACAGGAGGGGGACGCAATGCCATGTGTGACAATGGGGACGAGGTCACATCTCTGTGTATGGTGATAATGGAAGGAGGTCAGTCCTCAGCAACCTCCAAGTGCTCACCCACCTATGGCATAACAACTGTCCTCTTGTAGCGTCAGGGACCCCCAGGGAACGCCACTCACTCACTCACCTACCCAAGAATAGGACAGCTGGGTCCTTCTTACATGTGAGCTTGCACAAAACAACAGCTAGCTACTATACAGGTTGTTCTTATTGAACATGGCACAAGTCACCAGCAATCTCAAGACGCCTCGGGCAGCATGGGTTGGGACCATTACTCTGAGAGTAGTCACCGATAGCTGAACATGGCAAAACAGTCTCAGGGCTGCACTTGGGCAGTACCAGTTTCTTCCCACCCAGAAGCAGGTGTGGAATCTTTAACCGTCTTGGGTTTCCAGGGTTCCTAGTACCCAGGTACCCCTATTTTGCATCACCACCTCTTGCTGTAGGGTGTCGTGCTGATCTCTAGACTACTCTTCCCTATGGTGATGTGCCAGGTTACAAGTGCAACTATCTCTATACTGCCATGAGGTGCACACTGACATTCGCTCTTATATAACGCCGCTGCATATCAGGACGCTACATACGACTATTCCAGATTATGAGCCAGGAATGGAAAATATAGTCATTTATTATCTGCTCATTCCACTCCTGGCTTTGGCTCAAAATTTGCAACAAAAATCAGCTTTTCCGCAACGTAGGGCCTCAGCCTAACATCGTTCAGTTTCTCTGCAGTGCCCCCACTGGAAAGCTTTAGTATTGCACCGTGCACATTAATATCATGTAATACACAAATATGCCGGGTCCTCCAGAGAAATAACCACTGTCTTGTTAATAGTCTGCAGGGTTTGTTCCCATATATATATATATATATATATATATATATATATATGTCATCCCAGAGCGGTACACAACATGGGGGGAGCGCGGTGCTCCAGTTACTACAAGTATTAAGACAAATTTACAGCTTTGACAATAAATGTCCAGGTAATAAGACTAATAAACGTGTTCCCCGCAGCCGCCTCCTGTACGGCGAAGCTTCCCGGGGGCAGATATGTGATGGGATTCTCTTTGCAACTCATTTAAAGCAGCTTTTATAGTCGGCGGCGGCGGTGAGCGATCTCGCGCAGTCATCTTCCCCTATGTAACTTTAATTGCATTTGGCAAAGTCTTGTCTCCGACCTGACTTTCTAGTTAAAGTAATTATATGTCTGAATAGCGGCCTACAAGTGACATATTGGCTTCTGTCTGTATCTAGATTTATACATGCACTGTCACTGACTGCGCCTGTCCCGGCCGTTACATAAGCTCTAGTGTCGGGGACTTTAACAGCGTCAAGTTTTATCATCAACTAGCTGGTACTCGCGACTTGGTCTGCGGTGATTGTAGCAGTGGGTATATACAGGCGCGGGTAAGGTTTTCGTACTGTGTATAAGGTATGGGATATGAAATGTAACTTTGTATCTTGTTTTTGCTGTAATTCAGAGAATACGTGAGACTTTTGTGTTGCAGTTACTTTGTATTTGAGCTGCTATATATACGGTGTTGTGAGAAACTTTACATAGTGACTTTGGGACAGAAGTATTTGAAGTTAACCCTTTCCCGCCGATGGCATTTTTTGATTTTGGTTTTTCATTTTTGACTCCCCTCCTTCTAAACCCCATAACTTTTTTATTTCTCCGCTCCCAGAGCCATATGAGGTCTTAATTTTTCTTGGGACAAATTTTTCTTCATGATGCCGCCATTATTTATTCTATATAATGTACTGGGAAGCAGGGAAAAAATTCTGAATGGGGTGGATTTGACAAAAAAATGCATTTCTGCGACTTTCTTAGGGGCTTTGGTTTTACGGCATTCACTGTGCAGCCAAAATGACATGTCCCCTGTATTCTGTGTTTCGTTACGATGCTGGGGATACCAAATTTATATGGTTTTATTG